>NW_022280063.1:4313026-4331664 GCF_004355925.1 Anarrhichthys ocellatus | reverse complement strand
ATGTAACACTGCTGCCCTCTAGTGGTTAAATCATGTTATGTTTATTACTCATTAAATGATTTAACACTGCTGCCCTCTAGTGGTTAAATCGTGTAATGTTTACATCACATGATAAATAAATGTCTTTGTGATCATCACATTGTATCATCTCATTTATTTGACAAGGGTTTTGTCTGTTCAACTCCGCGAGGACGCCGGGGTCCTCTATCCCCTCCCCTTCCGTTCCGTTCCTACGGCTTGCTTGCGCAAACCACGTCACAAAACATGGCCGTGTTTGGCATCCCAGCATGCCCAAAACCCTCATCTTTGCAAAGAAATCGTCGATTTTCTTTCATTTATTATGGCTTTTTCACAACAGGAGCCCAAACACACACTGTCCAAAGTCGCCATAACCGCTGCAAGTCGGATCTTGCAGCATGTCGACGGACAAAGACACATTACAGACCCAACAATGTGCTAGCGGATGTTACCATGGAGCTAGTAGCTTCAGAAAACGCTAGTACTTAAAGTACAAACCTTACAAACATACCCAGCATGCAGTTCGGCGGTGACGTTTTATAAATGTACAATTATTAATGTTACAAATTGTTTATGTGTCACAGACTGTTGTGTGCTGTTGTGTTTTTCTCTGTTAAAGAGCATTAGTTGTGGGTTGTTAATTGTTGTGTTATAAAGTTATGACCATGACTAGGGTTCCCTCTCAATACATATAAGACAACTAGCGCTGACCACTGTGCATTAGCAGCAAAGAATACACTTAGCTGCTCTTTGAAAGCATACAGTAGTTGTTTGACTAATCACCGGTATAATGATGTGTGGGACGTTAAAACCGGTATACTGCCCAGCTCTAGTCTTTATTATAGTTTGGCCAATTTTGTATCAATATTTGACGGGCCGGATTAAAAAAGCCCAACGGCCGTAGTTTGTCCATACCTGGGCTAGTGGCTAGCTGAGGGTCTTCTTCCGCTTATTGTATCTTGTTAAACAACTGACTGACGCATTACCGCCACCAGGTGGTGGGAAGCTATATTGTAACTGAGCGTCTCATGGAGAACAATAATATCTCTGGTGTCTTCAATTGATAACCTATGCGGACCCGCGGCCCACAGGTGCAAAACTGAAAGTTTTTTGCGGCCCTCTAGGTGGCGTTCGCGGCCCCATCGTTAAGAATCACTGTTCTAAGTTATGCCCTCTCATTTGTAAACGTGTGAATGTTTTCCAAAAAATGTCGTCATGATATTGAGTTCCTAAGATGAGAGAAAACAGCACCTGCACCACATGACTAAAAGGATAATGATGCTATAAGGAGTATATCACACTGCTAATCTGGGACTAAATCCATCCTGCCGCATATGATCCACTCTCACGAACATACAAAAAAAAAGAAGAAGCTGTGCACCAGCAGGAGAGGCATTTCAGAACCAATATAAAATATAATGAAGCATAAAACTCTGGTGTAATTATGGTGCTGAGGGGCGACATCCGATCTGTATTGCAAATCGAGCCAGCTCGGCCTCCTGTGACTAATTTATGCAATTTTGATGAGAATGTTTAAAGACAGCAGCATATAAATCCTCATGATGAACCCACATTGGATACGCCTCCGGGCTATTTCTTTAATACTCTTTACTGTAAGCAACGTGCAAAGCGACTAAACGGATATTTTATTTGGAGGTGGGTTCTGACATGCAGCCTGTCTTCAACCCGTAGCGCTGTTTGATAAAGTGCCTGCCTGTAAGCTAAAACTGTCTGCCAAGGAGACACATTTAGCAGTAATGAGTTTCTTCACCGTTTGGGGAGTTTTGTTACAAAATGACACACAATCCACCAGAAAGGAGAGTGGGTAATTGAAATACTTGTAGTGACACTTCATGATGGAATATTAAGCGTTTCTTGCCATGGGAGTCACACGTAATCTTGATAGATCTTCTTCATGTTTCTTACACTCATAAAGCCATAGTGATCTTACCGTTTTATAAAGTTTCTTGCACGTTGACATCAAATGAGACTTCATAGGAGTTGTGTGCTGCATGGTTCCCCATGTCAGTCAAATCAAGATATGTCATCTAACAAGTGAAACATTTGGCCAACTGCTTACATCATTTTCATGTGAGGAGTTTTCTTTGATGATAGTCATCTAAAACAAGTGCAGCTACATTAGAAACTATATGAACCAAGAATCAATGACTGTTTTAGATAAAATAAAACATTAACACATAAAACACATGGACAGCGTCCTTCTCTTTTGAATAGTAGAGGAACTAATTATTAAATTAATCTCCTCCCTACTAATGCGAATGTTCCATTATTACTGGCACACTTTTGTGATTCTGTGCTCTGCACATAGAGTAAAATAGATTGTGCTGTGCTTGTGTGGCTAAGGCCCAGTGCAGTTACAGCTTGAAAGCAGAATTGGTCCGATTACAGGTAGCGAGAACAGGACTTTCTCTTGCTCTGCCATGATTCCTCCACGCAGTAGGAAACGTACGAGTGACTTTTCCCCATCCTCAGGCTGAATCCCGTTCCAGCCGGCTGTAGATAAATGTTGACCCACTTCAGAGGCAAAGATGACAACTTCACTACTCATCTCGCTTAGTTGAAAGGCAGAGCAAAGGAATGAGAAGGAAGTCGAGGGTTATGAAAGACATTTACCATGGATGTACAGTGATGTATTTGTCCTTCGCAAAGAGAGACGGAGGAGTAGGAGGAGGAAGCCGGGGGTTATGAAAGACACAGAGCAGTATCGCTCTCTCTGGCCAAGTTATTCTTTTTTTTTTTTGCAGCCCTTTAAAGGCCTTCAAACATATTTTCTGAATCAGCTTCATACCCAGAGACATGGGGACTTACATGAATACTAAGCTTTCTGCCAAGGTTTGAACAATTATCGTTTTTCTATGCGCTCTTCTCACTGGTTTGAAGTGGACGAGGCTCAGTGGTAAAAAGCTGATGTCACATACTTCTGTGCACCAATAAGAATAAGTGATGAGCAAAATTTGCTTCAAATCACACACACACACACACACACACACACACACACACACACACACACACAAAGTCCCTCGTTCATGATTATACATATAAGCATTCCAGCCACCTTTGACCTGCCTGAGCTGTCTGTTCTCCAGCTTGTTCTTGAGCAAGTGGTTTGCCTTGTTTTCACTCTAGCAGTCGCTGATACGTGACCGTGTGGGAATTTTTGAAAATACATTTGACTGTGTGCATGTTTTAGAGCTTGTCTGTGCCTGCGAAAGAGAAAGCAGAAAGCAGTGTTTTTTTTTCCTGGGCCACTGTCAACCTACAGGAGTATTGTCCAGACGTGACAGCCTGTGTACACACAAGGTGGCTGAGCACAGTCAAGAGTGGTTGGATGGAAGCATAAGCAACGCTGCTGTTAGAATGTCAAAATACATTTTGACTAATCTCAGTAAAAGAAAACAAATCCCCCCCCCCCCCCCCCCCCACACGCCCCCCGCTGTTTCGAACTTGTCTTTTACAGTATGTGCCTCTTTACCTCTAAGCTGCCGCATTAATGTGAATACCCTCTGTTTAGTCTTTAGGATTTCCAGTGTTTTCTTTAGAGCTCCCAAAGTTACATTGCAGACATTTATTTAAAGGATTTACTTAACTGATGTACTTCTCTGTGTAGGTGCACAAAGGCTCTTGAATTGGATTCTGCTGCTGTGATTGTGAGGATCGAAGCCAAAACAAGGGTGCAATTTTAGGATGGGAAAAGTCAAAACCAGCTGTTACAGTGCACCAAATTGTAACTCATACCTTACTTTCATGGAAGAATGTATGTAATAAGAACACAAGTAAAGCTGATGCTCTTTTCATCATGGGGCAGCGTTATTGAACAGTATGACCACTAGACCTCTGTGCTGCCCAGCGGCTGCTCTGTCAACCATTTAGTGTACTCCAGTCAGTGTCCCACATGTGAGAGGCCTGCATGTGGAAAATACACTGACCTGATAGCTGCAGCTGAGCTATTGACAAGCGGAAATAAATAAATAAAATGACTGTGTCAAATGAGATTGATTAATGGGAAAAGTAATGCTGCAGTGCTTTGGGAGCATCACTGGGTCCCATATATGTAGAGCAGTTGGATCCATTGGACAAAAAAGACATTGTGTGAAAGTTGGATAAGACATCCCCATGATGTCATGTTGAAACAAAGTCATATAAATTGCTCATTGCATGCTCAGTCAGCATTCCCTGCAAAGGTCAGGATCAAGGAAACATAACATGCGCTTTAGCACAATTAACGTTTTAAGGATACCTCCAATTTTGAGTCTTTAATTTTGGACTCACAAGTAATGTGGCACAATGGATGCTGCAACCTGGGTGAAAACTGTTATAACTGGAAACGAAACGCTGGCAAATTCCCGAAAGAAGCACCGATCAGAAACCCTTTTCTGTAATGACATGAATAAAAAGCTATAAAACATCTGGCTGCTAAAATATAAAAAAATAGGCTGCTGGATCGGACCACTCACTGTGTCCAGCTGGTGGAAAAACCTAATTTCCTACCCTGTTTGTGACCCAACGGACAACCCAACTTTTAACATACTCAAGCACAACACCAATCGTGGTAAACTACTTGCACATGAGCCATAAATGGGTTACTCGCCACAACTGCGAATATTTCTCACACTGTAAAAGTTAAGGGGGAAAAAAAAACTGTTAAACCTCTGCCTGGGTACAGTGAGCACTCTGTGCCAGAGTGGAAGAATCTGTTGACTGGCTGCAAAGCACAGGGAGGTGAAGGAAAGCTCATTATTTTTAATGGCATCCCTCCACTGTTTGTGTGTGAGAGAGAGAGAGAGAGAGTTTTGATGGAAACTCATAGGATTATGTTATTTACACTAAATTGTTTAGACCTTCTGCACGGTTTCAATGTTCAGTTGAAGGAATGGTTAAACATTTTGGAAAATACACTTAATTTCTTTTGCAGAAAATCTGAAGCTGGAGCCAAGAAATTATTTTCTTAGCTTAGTTTAGCTAACTTAACAGAGGGAAAGAGCTAGCCTGGCTATCATTTAAATAGTTATAATTAACACATTGTATATTGTTTGTTTAATCTGTACACAAACTAATGTAAAGACGACAAGTTGTGGTTTTATGGGCAGTTATGTGCTAGTTATTTCTTGGCCAGGAGCAGTGGCCACCTCAACACTCCAGGAAGTTACATCTGGACCAAAAAAACCTTTTTATGTCCAGACAAAAAGCAAAGCAAATTTCCACATTGTGTCATTTGCGCGAATTTCACTGCTGAACTGAATTTCTCCCAAACAGCCAATTTACTAACTTAACAGATGTAAGCTGTTAGCTAGCTAGCGTGCCTTTGCGTGCGTTTGTGTGGCAGCTCAGCCGTCTCGCGTCTTTCCATTGAGATTAAATTCTTGCGTTCTGTCCGACTCTGAACACACCTACTTTCTACTACTAGACTTTTAACAGAGCGTATAGCAATTTCCCCATTTCCAATCTTTATGCTAAGCTAAGCTAGCTGTGTCCTGGTTCCGGCTTCATATAGTGTATAGCAGCATAGTCAAAGGTCGTATCAACAAGAAAGAAAATAAGTGTCTAAAAATGTCGAACTATTCATTTAAGAAATACACATATCTTGTATGTCATATGGAATTTTTAGCGGTCTCCCACACACACACACACACACCCGCACACACACACACACACACACACAGGCCATGAGAGGCACATGGCTGAAGTTTGCCGTTCTGTATCCTGTCTTGGCCATCAGCCTTTCTCCTTCACATCAATCAGTGTCTCAGTGGTGTAGCTGGTTTGGAGGCTGACTGCAGTCCTGTAATTACATTGTTGACTAAATCCCAGCTGTGTGTGTGCATTTGCAAAACATGTCCGTGAGTGTGTGTGTGTGTGTGTGGGTGTGGGTGTGTGTTCATACAGGGATCGGAATGAAAATGGGAGGCAGGCCACTTTTGAGCAGCTGCACCGGTGTGTCAGTTGGGTTCAGTGCCCGAGGAGGAGAGAGAGAGAGAGAGAAAGCACTGTCATTGTGGTGATTGATGGACCAACTTCCTGTCCTGGTAGAGATTATTTAGGAGCTCTGAGGGACCAACGTTATTTCCTCATGCTCTTAAATATCCCGCCCTCCCCCCTCTTCATCTTTTTTCACTTTCTCAGATCTTCACCCTCCTCTCTATACGAAGCCCCATGCCCCCTGTTCCCCTCGCTCTTGATTTACAAAAGGAATGACAGATATTGTTTACATAGGCTGCATACGGCTGATATCTCCATACAGCAAATTATCTACACAGTATCTCACATCCAGCCGTGTTTGGACCATTAGATATGTTGAGGAAAGTAAAAGCACCATATATCAGAGATGTAAGCTAATGGACACATTATAGCCTACTATGACTAGATATGGCACAAACTCAATGCTGTTTTTCTCTCTTTGCGTCTATACAAACAGTCAGGTATCATGCCTACATGGCTCATATATCTTGCCTGTGTTTGTCCACTCCCTTTCTTTTTACTCCAGTTTTTATCTCTGTTCTCCTGCTCTCACTTTGTTTCTCATTCTTTTTTTTCTGCCTCATATCTACACTGCAGTAAAAGCTTAAGGAAATAGTAGATAGAGATTTTGGGAAATATTCTTCTTGCCAAGTCTTTGATTGATACCATGTGTCTGTATGCTAAATATGGAGCTAGAGCCAGGAGATGCTGACTACATTCTCTCACCATGGGGCAACTAAGCTTAACTATTCATTTAACAAACAATTTAAACTCGTACTCTGGAAAGTGGGAAAATTATATCTCTCACTTCATTAGACATAGTATCATCATCATAAGCAAAAGTAGGTTGTTTAGTTTGTAACTTGATTTTACATTGCTCTTAAGAAAAACAACATTTTAATGTGTCTTACCATAAGAACCACGAGTACCCAGTAAACCACAATGCATGTAAACCTTTATATGACTGTCAAAGCATTTCATGGGGTTTTAGATCAATGTCATACATTCCAGGCCACTAAAAATCTAAACTAGTTTGAGATCAGAAATCTATAGCAAGCACTGAGTCATATTTATTTGTGGTTTTAATCATGGTAACTGAGATGCAAGAGGGGCCATTGGCAGCTTTTCCACATTTCATTCAAAGTGCATCAATGTAACACATCGGAAGAGATTAGAAAAATGCTCTGCCAGATTCAAATCACAACATATAAAACTGGCAGCCTCCACATGTCTGTGAAATTCACAAATAGCCTCTGTCTAATAGCTAACCGTGTGCTCACGCCAGAGAAACTGCGCATCACTCGGCCGGTCTTTAAACCCAAATGACATTAACTGCTGGTCAATAGGGCAGCGACGGAGGGAGAGAAGACAAAAAAACAAAGGGGGTTGAGAAGCAAGAACACAAAGTACGGCATGCAACAGTTCAATGTCTAATTGAATTTAGTGCGAGGGGAAATTTGCCAAGAATGGAGCCATTGTTTCGGGGCAACTGGAAAAAACACTGACATGCATCTGTGCGTGTGGTTCTTTTTTAAAACCGTTCTGCAGAGGAAATGGATTTGCAGTTGGGAGCAGAAAAAAAACCTGAAAACATAGTTGAGTAGAAACAACTGGGCACAATAGATGGGATGATACAGTTCAGGCCACACAGGGAGAAACAGATATGAACATTGCGCTTTTTGTAGATGTTCGAAATGATAAAGCATAACTACTCTGTAGGTGCATAATACACAATCATGCCATGACTGATCCAAAACACCTCAGCCATTTTCCCTCTGTTATCAGCTCCTTGTTATATGATTTGTGTAAATACACAGGCTCAATGGACCGGCTGAATGCATGCCCTCCTTTCTTTATCCGCTGACATGGTTCTTCGCCTGCCTGTTTCACTGATCACCAATGGGAGTTCAACACATTCAGATAGGCACATGAGAACATCCGTCGTAGTCAATTTACTCCAAATGGATTAATCTCCAACGTCAACATTATCGACCTGTCAAAAGACTCATTGGAGGGCGAGAGTACAAAGCGTTCGGTCCACTTTCGACTAGATGTTTGAGTTAGAGTACTAACACTGAAATGGAGTTCTAATTGAGGTAAACTTTCACAAGCCTGAGAAATGCTCACAATAGCAGGTCACAGAAAATCTTTCTCAAACTGCTTGTAAAATAATAAACAGAAATTGCAAGGATTACTCATGGTCTTGATAAGCTGCCCAGCTGGAGGGCTTTTTTTCCCCGTTGTTGAGAGAAAGCCCCGACGATGTTCAGTGTTGATACAAACTGAACAGACTTCAGTCCATTTCTTTTGAAGGTCCACAGAGTGAAATAAAGAGTGTTAGTATGACACGAAAAGACAGATAAAATGACTACATAGACGCTTATTTAAAAAAATGTAATAAAACTGCATCATAAATGTGAAAAAACACAAAAGGTATTTTTCAAGACTTAACTTTTTGCCGTCCTCCGTGACGGATATTTATAACCGGATGTTACTCTCGCTCACACTGGAGGAAGTTGTTCAAGTTTGCAATAGAACACGAAGTGAAAGCTTCATTTCTTAGCTGCATGCCATTACTAGAATATTATATTACATGAAATAAAAGATACAAATTGATAAAATATATTCTATTCCATCATCACAGCAACATATCGCTTCCCAGAAGATGCCCCATATTGACTTAAGTGATTCCTGATCTTCCTTCTAGAGCCCTCATGAGGTTGGCATTTGTGATTCGGAGTGAATTATCTCAACAACAACTGGATGTATTGCTGTAAAGTTTGGTTCATGTTTCCGTCAGGATGAATTCTCATAACTTTGGTGACCCCTTAACTTTCAATATAGTGCCATCATCAAGTTGAACTAGTCCAATACTTATGGCATCAGCTGTACTTTGTGATGCTGATTAGCAAAAGTTAGCATGCAAGTGACAATGGTAAACATATTTACTAAACATCAGCATTTTAACATCGTCACTGTAAGCATGCTGCAACTCCAACCATGCATCCAATATTTGACACTGGCAACAGACCAGGGTGTGAAATTCATCAGCCTTTTTCAGAAGCACTGTTCAAGTCTACTTGCTTTGTGCAGTTGTGTTTACGGCAGTGAAAAAAGCTGCTCATATTGTGTCAGCCATATAGGCAGGATTTAAGGAATGACTCAGGGCTAAAGCTCTTGACTCCGACAGTTGTGTTGTTAAGTCTACGTGATTTATCAAGATAAGGGCCATGGACTTATATATACATATAGGTGATTTTCTACAGGAAGAACTTCATCAGAATCTGTCAGAGCAAATGAAGGAAACATTCTTGGCAGATTCTGACATGAACACACCTGAACATCTGCTGGGGTTTCTACTGTATAATACAAGGTTTCTTCAACCTAAGAAGAAGGTTTTTGCATCAACCAAATTCACTTGTTTTCTTGTAGCTCCACTGGGAGCAAAGACCGATGAGGAGAGAAAGGGAAATTACCCTGCATGCGTATTTATAGACTTGATGGTAAAAGAAACATTATCTCAAAGATATGGCTGATAAGGTTTAGAAAAGGTAAACAGTGTGCTTGTGGGAAATGACCTAACTCGTCTGTTAAATTCTGTTTAATTTCTGTACTCTCCCGTGAACAGCACATAACTATTGGGATTAGCAGTGCTGAAGGTCTCATAGGGACCTAAGGATAAAGAAATAGGTAGATACAGATTGGTCTCATGAAACTCCCTCAGACTGTCCCTTAACACACAGATTCTCTATCATTGAATTGTACTCACAATATATTGTCTTTGTCTTTTCTATTCCTCTACTCTCTACTAAGTGAATGACTTAATGGACTTTGAATGAGTTTTTAAGAAAGCCAGGCCTCTGTGGTTTGGAGAGCCTGTGAAAGTCACACATTTGCCATATTCAACAATAAAGTAAATAGTGTTACTCCTTTAAGACATATAAGACAAAATGTTTGACTTCATGGGTCAATCAATGACCCAACTTCAACAGATGGATACCTCATAATGTAGGTATGGAGTATGAAGTGATCAGGCGATAAATTCATTAGAATCCGATTTGGAAATCAACTTTGCAATAGTTGCACCTCATGTGTTGTTTATCTGCTTTATATACATTTATCCAAAAGTGAAATTTGCTTTTATCAATATTTTTTAGAGATCTTAACAAAGGATGAAATCACATGTTATAGGGGGTTGCTCAGAGAATTATCATCCGACTCTACAGTTCCTCTCCGCTCTACAGAGATTTTTCTATTTATTTCCTGCGGAGCAGCAGCTTTTAGATATGAAGGCACTATCACTCACTATGAGTGTGTCGGATAAAAATAATGAGACTCCAATGCTGGAGATTTGAAACAGTCATTTAAAAATAAAAAAAATTAATTGAGTATTTTCCGTTTTAATTTAGTTTAGTTTTTTTGTAAAGCTGCTATTTCTTAAGGTGACCGTGGGAAAGTTTTGTGTTTCTCATTTTGAACAGGATGGCTGACATTCTCCAATGACAAACTCTACATAAAACTGTGCATAAAGCAAACACTTACATATTGGAAAGAACTGTGGTGTGAATCACTGATTTGGACTAAAGGAAATCCCTAAATTAAAGAAATCACCTACCTATGTGTCTTAATGGAGTGCTGGGCCATTACAAACATGCTAAAAACAGCTTCAGTATACTTTGGCGGTGATTCAATTGAAAGTGTGCGACACTGATTTAAATGACCCCAGTGGTGTTCATTTGGGTTGAGGTCTGGGACAGCCAAGAGCGTGTTTCCATCGCAGCTGAATAGGCAGGTTGCAGCACCTGAGCAGCTGTTTCCCATTTTTACGGAATTTAAATTGACACATAGGCCAAGTTCCTACATCTGCACCGTAACACAGCGCAGTATAGTGCACTGTGAAATATCCCTCCTTTAGCCTCCCATCAGCATTTGATCGGATCAGGACGCGGCCCTGTCCTCACAGGTCCTGCTGCAGGTAAGATATCGGATGACACATTCCCACACTGCCAGTCAGGCATGGGAGAGTAGGGGGTGGTGGGGGGGGGGCAGGATCTCGCCTCACACGTGCCCCGCTGCCTCTGTCAGAACTGGCCCACGTAGATAGGGATGCAGACACCTACGCAGGTGATCCACCCTGAGATGTCCTTGTGCACGTATACAAACTATATGAGAACACAGCATTGAATACCCAAGAAACGAAAAAAGCATGCACACATGTACACTGAGATAAGAGCAGAGACGACACCAGGCTGCCGTCCAGATTAAGATGACAATCAGATCCTTGTGGAAAGAAAGGTCAAAAAGCTTTTTCGACAGAGTTAAAGATAATATATAGCAAATTACTTTGAAATCGGATGAATACAGAGAAAATAGACGGCAATAAAAAAAAGGAACAGTTAGACGAGAAGATTTATACCACTCTCACTACAGATATGAAGCTATCGTCAGCGTTCGATTAGCTTAGCATAGCATAAAAACTGGATTCTTCTTGGCAAGAAAGCGAATAACATTCCTATGAAGGAAATACCGCTCCGTCATTTAGACAGTGTAAGCTGTCCTTTACATTTTTTAACCCAGACGCTGAAGTTTCTTGCGATGGACAACATGTCTCTGCTCACACTGCTGTGAGGTCCTTGACTTTTATGAAGTGTCTGTGACGTTCATGCTCCCGTTGTGACTCTCCCTGTGCTTTTACAACACCCCCTACGGGACTCGTATTCCACAGATCGACAGAGTAAAGTTTGAGAAACTGGCGTCAAAGTTCAGCAAAGTCACGTGAATGGAGTGACCATTTAACAGTTGGAAAGAGCTCCTTCACACATGCCTTTGAGGGAATGTTTTAGGTTTTTATCTTCTGGTGACTGTGTCTCTTTATTAGTGAGAGGAAAAAAAAGATGGAATTACACTATATCTGTAACTAATCCATTTCCTACATGCATCAGCCTCTTCACATCTAGGTATCACCGGTTTACAACATCACATTCACATGTTCAGCGCCGGCTGGCGATTAAACAAACACGTGTTTGTGATGTTTATTGTTTCTGGCTTGAGGTTTTACCATTAAGCATATAGTTTCATCATGAGAAGTGCTGTTGAACCAACGCTCAGAGCACAATGCTGATTAAGGACAGATCGACCTGAAACAATAGAAGAGATGTAAGAAAAAATAAAGACAGCTGAATGGTTGTTTAAATAGCACAAAGGCTTTGTTTTTTTGTCTGGTTATATATATATATATACTGTATATATGTAAAGGAGCTGGTTAGGCTGCATGTTACTGATATGTCCCTGATTGTACTGTATAGTCCTGAGGCGTGGAATCCGCCATTCTCTGCCAACTTATAAGAAAACGTTCCCCATATTAACAGGACATTAGGGATGATGGAAAACAATAATTTCCACATTGTTGGCCTTATTTAACCCAAAGGGACTTTCCTGATCGCATGCCTCCACCCATGGATCTGATTTCAGAGCAGTTCAGATGGTGGTCTTCTCAGCCTCGTGTCCATTGAGGACAACTGCTGTTTAGAAATCAAATTTCATTGAAAATCAAATAAATTCTCTCATTCACTAGATATTCAGTCTGAATTTAAGAAAAAAAAAATGTAAGGACATTTTGTCAAAGTGGTGGTCCGTGTCACTGGGTGGCTGGTTATTAGTGCCACAGGCCATCACCTTCAGCCTGGATTAAATCTCCATAAGGAGCCTGAGCAATGTCCCAGATTAAACTCCAAACGACAGGATTTAGTGAAATGTGTCTAAATTAGCGTGTGATAGTGCCTTAATGCCTCCGACTTATTTTTCTCCCTCCTTGGCCATGTGAAAGCTGCAGCCAGCCAATACAAAGTGGATCAGGTTAATCGTCACTAATGGATGTTATTGTTGAGTAATAGGAGAGTTCACTGCCAAGCTCTGTCATGTGTTAGACAATTGGGATGGGCAACAAGCTTATTGCTGGTTAACTGTTTTACACTGTAAAAAAACAATGCTTTTAGTATTTAGTTAGGATTTCAACTGATTCCAAAGCAATTTCATCTAAACCTGCTTTAACCTGCTTCTTGGCCACTTGAAGGCACAACACTGACACATTATCGCCTTTTCAGTTTATATGGCGGACGTGTTAGCAAGGAATTACTTGCTTACACACCTGACAGACTTGTAGTTATTTGCTCTGTGGTTAACATAAATATTGATTATTGCAGCTTTAAGTTTCAGGGGCTTTAGGTAAAAAAAAAAAAAAAGTTTCACTATGTTACCTCTTCTCAAGAAAAATGGAAAAGGTTTCGCTGGTGAAATTTTGTTCCCTAAACTAAAACATTTTACAAAAAGAGGACCAAAAGGCTTTGCACTTATACATTCAATAACTTATAAGAGCTGGCACTTGTTTTTACAGTGTATCCTGACTGCAGGCTTTCTAGCCGAGGCCAAAACAAAGCTTTATCTTGCGATCCGCCTCCTCAAAGCTTCTGAGCCTGTCTGCTTTAGACTAAATGCTGGTCCATAACAACATGAGATATCCTCCATCTGACAAGAGTGACACCTACACTTGAAAGTATTTCGTGGCATTAAAGTAACGATTAGTTTACTGTGTATTTGGAGAGACTTGACATATGGGATGAGGATGGAAGCCTCCATCGGTATTTTTTGAATTTCAAGTTAATGTCCTATGAAATTGAAAGCACATGTGCGCATTAACATTCCTGTTAAGGAAATATTTGTCAAACGATTTTAACATCAGCCTATAAAAAAGTCCGGCTGGTTGGTCTACTTTAGAACCTCAGTGTGCTTTTGTTTTGTGCTTCAGTGTGAATCATTTTGAAAGCGCAGCTGCCATTTAGTTTTTTTTTCAAATTACAGATTTCTTTTATCATTGTGGAGCAAAATTAACAGTCAATGCATTCCATGTGAGCCATCCTGCACACCTGGTAGGTATTTAATGAATAAAGACTTTGCATGCAAATCTTTAAATTACATTTTAATGGGAACATATGCTGACATCAGAGAAGTTCAAGCTCAGCACAATGTATGCTCTCCAAAAGTCATCATTTGTATTATCAGATAGTAAATGTGAAACAAAAAAGTGCAGCTGTTTGAGTATAAAGACTCCCAAACTAAGAGACAAAACTTTTTTTAGGGAAAAAAAACTCAGCTGATAATTATTTCAGAGTTTGTGGCTGTAGCTCTGTCAAACAAAACCTACGCTTACAGTTAATCAACGAGCTTAAATTCCCCTTTAACAAATCTCATCGACAACAGGCTGAGCCGAGCCGAACAGCCGCCTCTCTCTGCAACCACCCTGTCACAGTTCCACCGGGGAAAGGAAGAGCGTGTCACAACAGATCAGCCGTTTGTTAAAGGCAGAGTCGCACGCTAATGGCAAAAATGTGTTTTCTCTCCCTGCAGACACTTCAGCAGCCGATAGCCATGTGTGCTCACGGCTAGCTTGGCTCATATACCTTGCAATTTTTCCAAGGGTGGCTGGGGAAGTTGTTTTTTATGCAGGGGTCAAGCACAAACACTGGGGCATCATTTGAATACTGTGAGCAGGTTCAGGAGGAGTTCAAGGGAAACAGGGCATCATTTTCACAATTAGCCTCGCTGTAAGTACTGAGGCCCTTTGCCATGAATGAGGCTTTTGGTTTTGAACACAGTGTTTATTAGCTCCATTATGGCTGAATCAGAGCCAGTCTGAACAGTTCCCGTTGTCTGGTTTCTTTGTGCTGGACTAAATTATGCTTCAGGTGGTAGGTGTGCTTGCATTTAGAGTAGATTTGGGTTTTTGCAGAGAGAGGGTGGCATTTTGAATTAAATAAACATAGGATCGGCTTCCATCATCTATTTTTTATTTTGGATGGCAATTTCGGTCTGTCAGACGGTCAATCCACTACTTTGGTCCAGACTGAAATAGCTTAACAACTGTTAAATGGATTGCCATGGAATTTTGTGTGGACAGCCATGATCGCCAGAGGATGAACCTGGATGAATTTGGTAATACATCCCACTAATGCTCCAGCACCACCAGCTGGTCACAGTTTTCACTTACCCAGTGGAATGTGTTAACGTCTTACTGGAGGATTTGGCACAGAATTTGATATTCATGGTTCCCAGATGATGAATTTTACCGACTTTGATGATGATAACAGAAAAACAAGCGACCCAATTTTCTCGTAACTTGGCTGAAAGGCATAGCATGGGCCAAGGAAGCACCCATTACATTTTGGAGCAGATCCAAAAAAACAGGGCGGATACACACATTATTGTTCACTTTTGTTATCATTGCCAGATAGGACATTTGGCCTTGGCGGACATATGGGCTCTGCAAGTGCAATTCTAGTTAACAAATGTTTGCATGCTAACATAAAACTAAAATAGCAAAAATGGGAAAGCTCAAAGCTTTTAAACATCAGCATGTGCACATTGTGATGGTTAGTATGGTACCATGCTGTGCATAAGTACAGCCTCGCAGAGTCACTAGCGTGACTGTAGGCTCTACGTTGTTTACCCCAAAGTTTCAGCTGCTACTTTAAATTTATGTGTCACCCAAAGGTACTTTCTTGTGTTCTTTACTTCTTTATTGGTGGGAGGGTGAAAAGGACAATGAGGACAAGAAAAGGAGGAGCAAAGGTGCCTCACTGTCTGTCAGATGTTTTATTCATTTCGTACCTTAAAGCCAGATGGAAGAGGTTTGTTACGCAGCCTGTCATACATTCTTGAGACATAGGTTCGGGTTAAGCACAAGGAGAAGAAAATCAAGGGTTATTAAAGACACTAACCATGCAGAGAGTGTGATATTTTTCTTCTCAGACAGCAGAGGAGACTGAGAGAAAGTTTTAAAAAAGACAGTTTGATGCATCTCCTTTGGACATGCGAACTGTCACATAAATCTTTGCTCCACATAAAGATTTAGGGCGAAATGTGGGATCTGGACAATGCTTTCCGCGCTTCCTCCTCGTCTTCAGTAAAGGTGTGTGTCCAAAGGAAGAAAACAAATCATAAGGGAGGTTGGAAAAGTACCAAGGGGAGGGCAAGAGGTTTCAGGGTGCTCAGACAGGAAGGGGAGGTTACAGCAACTAGGGGAGCAAAGGGCAGGGAAGGTAGACAAGGGTGAGAAAGGGGAGACAGAGAAGAGAGGAATATGAAGTGGATGGGAGGTGGAGAGGAGAAAGAGGAGGGGGGGGGTTCTTTAAAGTGTCTGGGACAGATTATCCTTGGAAGGCAATCAATCAACCCTGGGATTTGGACGACTGCAGGGGGGCAAATGCACGCACACACATACATGCACACATTGAGAGATCACCCCTCTTAACCTCGTCTGTCTCTCTTTTTAATCTCTCCATCTCTCCTTCCACCTTCCCTCTCCCAGAACGATTTCTCCCTCTCTTTATACACTTGAAGTTTAAAGTCAATTGTAGATAATAGTGTTGTTTCTCAAGGTGTGCGTTTGAACCTGGGGTCCCCCCCTCAGACATATGGCTGCAATTTCTGAAATACAGGGGAACGAGCAACCCAGAGAGGGAGAGAGACAGACAATGTGCTGGGGGGGTTCTGTTCCGGGGGAACATGAGGGTGCATTTAGCCGTGTGGAGAATCGAAGGATCCACGTGAGCGCTGGAAAATAAAGAGCCTGATTTGCAGATGGTTTGAAACACAGTCCTGTATTGTGTCAACTGCTCGGGCCTGAATAAACTGTGGCATCCTGCAGCGGAGACCTCCAGGTTTCTCCACACATTTGTAACTCGCCACAAAAAGAGCAATACTTTTATTTTCAGTGGAATTATTCTACATTTGTGTGCCTCATTGCTCACTTTAAAACCATCCCAGCCTTCCTCTCACAATGTTCTTCCATCCCTCCATGACAGCTTCTTGCCTGCATAATGAGCAATATATCAGAGGAACATCCGTGATTCCATTAAGTCCATCTACTTAGTATGGATGCCATGATGAGATGCTGTGTAGCAAGAATAAATCTGCGCAGCAGCATCAGGTAAGACATGGTCAGACACGCACACAAAATATGCTGAGAGGGGGAAAAAAAGGATCTAATTAGCTTGCCATGTCAAATGCTGGGACAAATCATCTCAAGGTGATTGAAGTTGATTGAAAATGTTATTTGTTTTTGATGACTGGGCAATACCGCCACACTATGAGATTATGCTAATTAAAAAATATGTGGAGACGTGAGCGAAATATTAAAACTTCCTGTTGGTCTCAAGTTGAACACAAATAGGGTTGGAGTGCTCAGAGCTTTTCATCAAGCCTATTTCAGTACATTTTTAATGTGAAAATGTTTCTTTTTGTGGCTCCAGGGTTATCAGGAAGTGTTTGTTGTTAAGGGGAATGGTCCCTTCATATAGAAAAATAGTCTAACAAATTTCATAGAACTGGGAGAGGCTCTTCAAAAGCAATGCATTATGCAACAATGTGGGGGGGGGGGGGGACGGGGGACGAGTGAAGCGCTTCGGTCACCAAGCTATCTTCAACACAACTTACAAACCATGAAGCTCTGGAGACTAAAGTAGGCTGTCACACAGATAGCAACAGCCAATCAGGAGGAAGCTGGTTAAGAGGCAGAAGCTGTTTTCACTGATGTCATTAGGTGGCTGGGTGAGGACAAAAGACCTATAAATGAATCTGAATAAAAATATAAATGATAGGACTTTTTGCCATGTCACATTAGAAATGTTCAGGGTCTTGGTATTTTGCATGCTGGCTCACTGGGAACACACCATCGTTAGTGTCATAAGCAACACCTGTGCTTTTTTGATGAGACAATGGTTTAAGCTTTTCAAATGAGAGTATTTCTTGTTTTCTGACTCTTCTATGATAGTCAAATCTATATATTTTGGGCCTTGGTAAATTAAGTAATTTAAAGACATCACTTTAAAAAAATGTATTTTATAGACCAAATGAGTCACTGATTAGACATTCCCTCACACCACACACAAGGATGACCCTTCAATACTGGTCCACAGCTTAAGAGTAACATGTGTATGCTTATACTGAGGGTTATCTTGCAAGATATTATGATTATAACTTTCAATGGATCAAACTGGATCAAAAATCTGACAGCACGAAATCACTTTTTTCCAGGTTATTTTTTTTTAAACCATTTTTGACTTAAATCTTTACATCTTTATTTGGATGATGATATTCAGGTGAAAGAGTTTCATGCATTGCATTTCAGACTTTCACTATTTGAATATTCCCCTCTGTGAAGAAAGGACTCCTTGTTGAAAGAGCAGCCAAAGAGTGGCTCCACACTGCGATAAATTGGTGCCGTGGATTTTGAGTGAAAACCCAAATCCCAGGATTAAATATCTTTATTTTTGCTGTGTCAGAGTGATTGATTCCCAAAGAGGTAGAGAGCATTTGGCAGAATGTGGAGCATGACAACCTCTGTCTGTGTGCGCTCACCTTCAAGTCATGTGCGTTTGTTTTTCTCAGAGATGGGATAGGGAAGATGGCAAGTCATACTTTTTTTTTTAGAGATGGCCCGTCCTTGGCTTCTTGCCTGCTTTCAGCGGTGAGATCATTGTGAGCATCCATCTTTTTAGTTTTTTTCTCATTTCTTGTCTCTTCCTGCTCTCTCCAAGACTCACACACACACACACACACACACACACATGTGGATATACACACACAGA
>NW_022280063.1:4231101-4313016 GCF_004355925.1 Anarrhichthys ocellatus | reverse complement strand
ACACACACACACACACACACACACACATGCGGTCTGCTGTCCCTGATTGATAAGATGTCTGCTGAGAGGTCTATCTGATCATTTCAACATGGTTGTGTTGACTGTGGCTTTGCCCCGCTTAACTCTCTCTTATTTTCTTTCTCTTCTGTTCCTTTTCTTTTCTTCTGCATCACTTTCACTTAACCTTTCCACCATTTTTGGTGTGTATCAATTTTGGAAAACAGAGATGTACTGTAGATTGGTTCTTATTCCACTGTCATCTATTCTATTACTTGCCTGGTTATTCCAGGGAAACAGGAATATTTATTCAATGCACTTTCAGCTCTCTGGCTGGCCGCAAAGTTGGTCATCTGAGAAATGAAGCTCTCTCAATTATTGCTCACTTTGGATAAGAGCATCAGGGAGATGCCTAAGATGTAAATGTTTAGACAGAGAATACAAAGTTGAAATAGACTGCCTAGGGCCTAATGAAAAACCTGGCAGGAATTCACTACATCCCTTTTTCCCCCCCTAAGGTTGAATCAGACAGAATATGAAGGCAATTTTCATGGTGGCACGATTGCACACAAAGTCGACGCAAAGATACAAGTGGATGTACCACCGATCAACAGTTGTGGTGGAGTCGCAGAAAGAAATGTAGCGATGTGTCCTTAAAGGCATGAAACTTCACAAACATTGATGTGAACATTGCACGATTTAAAATATTGAAAGTATGGGTTTTGGAAATGTTTTATGATGTACAAAATGAATTTGACAAGTTAGTTAGACCCAAAGACTGTATTAACATAAGTGGACGTAGTCACGGTGACATCACACATTGGCTTTTAGACTGTTGTTTGAAGAATTTTGGGTGTTGCCATCTTGGTTTCTGCAACCAGAAGTGATAGGAGAGGAAAAACACGGACAACTCCCAGACCAGACAACGCTGTATGGTAGCGACCTGTCAACGCCCTAAAGCATACCTGTTTTATCGTCTATTTTACTCTAAATGGGGACACAGTTTAGTAAATGAATCATGCTGTATTGAAGAAGACTTGAAACCAGTGATTGAGACCATAAACTCATGTTTACAATGTTTTCTGAGGTAATAAATCAAGTGAGATTTAGGGTAATTTTCTCATAGACTTCTATACAATCAGACTTCTTTTAAGGAGTTGCCCCCTGCTGGCTATTAGTGAGAATGCAAGTTTAAGGCAATTCCGCATTCTCTTCACTTCAGACCGGTGGCGATGGCCTGGTTCCACCTCAAGGACACAGAATTTGAAAGGCCCCCTCTTTGTTGCCTCAAATGGTAGTATCAAAAAATACTGCCACCAAACGAAGGGCTAAAAACAACACCATCACAATAACGGAAAAGATTCTATAATCACATATAATCCACATATAGTAAACTTGAAAAAGTTAATATAGCATTCCATGCTTGACATGAATAGTTAAGTTTGTCACCTTTTGCACCCTCTCCATCCGTCTTTTTGTCTCCTCGTCAGTCGTCATTTTAAGTGTGAACCTCTGCATGACACTCCCTATTTGTCTGACCTCTCCCTGTCAGTCAGCTTGTCAGTACAGCTGTTAACAGCTGCCTCTCATCTTCTTTCTTTAACCCATTTCTGCCTGTAGAAATCTTCCACACATCAGACGGAGGGAGACTGGTTTTGGCTCGTCTGCCTGTCAGAGACTTCCCTGGGCAGCTGCTTTTGGGGTGTTGTTTAAAGTGGGACTCTTGGCAATGCTGTGAATCATATGTTGCTGCCTTGATAGATGTTTGAGGAATGCCCCAAGGCTATTTCAGTCTACCCTTCTCCAGGCCTTTCACGATCTCCCCCACTCCTTTTCTTTTCTTTTCTCTTCTTCTGTGGCTCCCATAGTGATATAATGACAAGCCCTCTAATGTGACTTTCTCTTCCTCTTTCATCAATCTAAACTCATTCCACTATGAAAGAGAGAAAGGCGGGATCTCCCCGAAAGAGGCCTAAGTGTGTATATATTTGTGAGTGTATATGATCTTGTATCCGGGTGAACCAGAAAAGAATTTCTTTCCCCTGTCATAAATCTGCTTTAAGGCGAGACACTGAATATTTTTTCAGAGGCAGAAAGAATAACTTTGTTTGTAGCAGCATGACTGTGTTTTTTAATAGTGTTTGATAGATGGCGATGCAATTGTTGATGTTGTCAGTGGTTATGATAAATGAAAATGTTTAACTTTCTCAGCAACATAGAAACGCTCTGAGCAATACATCAGGAAATATTAGCGCCTTGTACTTGGTGTGTATGTGTAGAGTATTTGTTCTTTTATTTCATAAGAAACAAAGACACGTATACACATGTGCTGTGCCCGTGTGGAGGCAGAATGAGCAAAACAATTTCAAGGACACTTGGTCAAAAAGATAAAAAACACAATCTGTTAGATGTCTCTAATCTGGTATAATTGAGGGAATTTTTTCAGCCACATAATAAATACAAGCAACATTTAAAGAATAACATGCTTTAATTTAATACAATTTATAAAATGAAGAATGTCTCCATTGGAGTGCAAAAATTCATAACAAAAAAAAGAGAGATTGTGAGTCTAAAGCCATGCAAGCAGCTCTGTGATGCCTAATATACACTACATGACTTCATCCCTGATATCCACTCACTGAGTTTTTGGAGCTCCCCGACAAAAGCCCCAGATTGCCGATTCCTCACAGACACATTTCAGACAGCAGGCTAACCACATCAACAAGCATGACTACCTGCTTGGTATTATGACAGTCACCGTGTCAATCCATCCAATAGCTGTTGAGAGATTTCAATCAAAACACTGACTGACCATCCATCATCACCATTCATGGATGTAATGTCGCTGATCGATACAGCAACAATGGAAACACGGCATCACGAACAATGCTCCCACGGTTTAAAGGAATGCTACTGATGTGAAAAACATTAAGTCATCTTTCTGCAGTGGAAAAAGAGATGGGCAATTAGGAAATATGCAATATCAGACAAAAGCCATGGAGGCAGGGCTGAATGAGTAAATAATTTTCTTGGTCTCATCTAAATGTCATTGTGGCTTCAGCTGCAGTTTGTCATTCCCTTGTAGTTTGTCAGTTCCCCTCTGAATTTATTTCTTGTCAGTTTTTTCCACTTCTTTTATATTTTGTCTTCTCTCCCTCCCTCATGATTTTTTCATAACCCTTTTAATTGAGCTCTCTGCATAAATAGATCTGTCTTTTTTATCTTCTTGTATCTCTTGCCTTCTTCCTCTCTCTTGTTCGGTGAAGCAGATATGACCCTTTTTGTCCACTCCCATATTATCAAAGTGGTTCTTGAAATCGCATTAACCCAATGCATGAGCTATATGCGCCTCATCTTATGGAAGCTGAACTCTTAAGTCAGCATTATGAGCTGCATCATTTCCTCTGAATGAATCCAAGATCAACATAATTGATGAACAGCTCCACAAGGTCTACGGTTAGTTCTGGGTCTTCAAATTGGGTGGCATGTTTGACATTTTTCTTCTATGCCATATCAGTACAGATCATCTTGCTCTGGTGTTGTAATTCCATCGGTCTCCGTCCCTCATTAGGTACACAGACTGACCGTTGACCTCTGTCTGCCGACCTGCTCCAGGGGTTTTGTGTCTGGGGTGTAACAGTGAGCCAACAAGCACACGGAGAGTGAGATAGTTATCATTAGAAGTGTCTAGAGGAGGGATTGGTTGGTCTGCATATTTCTGTGTCGGTGATGGGTGGCAAGCGTTCCTGGAAAGACTGATACTGTCACTAAAACCACCCGAAACTACTTTTTTCTCTCTTGGGTTGCCTGTTTTTCCACTTTTTACTAAAATCAGATCGTGATAGATAGTTTTGAGTGTGTGTGTGTGTGTGTGTGTGTGTGTGTACGTGCCTGGTGTCCCTGTACCTCAAGGTCCGATAATCCACTTGTCAACTGACCGTAAACTCGAGAGTGTGTGGTCGCCGTGACGGCTGCTGCGTCTGCGTCTGTGATGTGTGACATTCCTGCCATACCAGACGATCACGCAGACCAGGGGAGGGAGAGAGAGAGACAGAGAGGTAATAAGAGAGAGAAATCCGCCTGTTCTCTACTTGAAAGTCACCAGTGTGAATCTTTGTAAAAGCCTGTGTTCCTGACATCATGAATGTTAAAACATGCAGATATGAAAAGGTATGTAGTATACCATAGGTGTCAAATCCAGAGAGAGAGATAGATTCAAATGATTTACAGATAAAGCAGCGGAGGATTCAATGTAGGTATTTTAGGTGTTGCCATTTTGCAACACTGTATACCTCTCTATTTAATGCCACAAGTAAATCTGTTCTGTGGCAGTTTATTTGGTTCCTCTCAAATGTTCAACTAAATTCCTCCATTCTCATTTCCCTGAACCCTCTGCGCTCTTCAAAGCTTGCAGGATATTTGTCGTTAAGCCTCTCAACATGGCCAAAAAGCACAAGAGCATCTTAAAACAATTATGGGCCTCGGCGTCATTAAAAACAAAACTGTGTTTGAATGGACAAATGAGCATAATACCATTTAAAAGGCATTGCTAGGTAACCGATTTGATATGGATAATGTGACTGGAGGATCAGAGGAAACACATTTAGTCATATAATTCCTGTTTTGTAACTTAAACCAGAAACACAACCACTCACACACACACACACACACACACACACACACACACACACACTCAGTGGTCAGATTTATGACGTCCTTCAACACAACAGAGACAAATGGTGCATAATTGTGCGAATGGGAAGACGAATGGTGAAGCTATAAAACAACACATATAGGGAAAGAACAGCTGACATTGCATGTATATTACCCAGCCCTGCTACATACTGCCATGTTGCATGAATCATATGGTTGTTATTCTGTTGTGCCACTATCATTCTGTATGAGCCTGCAATGTTTATGGTCTGATGTTCACTTCTTTCCGGCTCATTTATTCCCCATATGAAATATTTCCAGTGCATCTTGGCCTTCGTTGATGCATTGGATTAGTAAGAAAGTAAAAGCTAACCAAAGGATTCACAGTGAAAAGTAAAACTTTAGTTTCCTGAATCATGCAAGATTGCAAAATGTCACCTTTCAAATTTTATGATCCGGCATGTGAGCGTCCTCAGCGGTGTCATCCTCATTCCGCCGTGCAAACATCTCTTTATTGATTTAAAGTGCTCTCGGGTATCCAGCTCACTTTTACTGCTCTGCCTTATAAAAACCACATCCTCCTCCCATTGGACGGATAACAACCTCTTAAATCAAAGCAATAAAAAGTTCAGTGTCTTGATTCTGGCATTTTCCAGTTTTCTTCGGTTTTTCCCTCTCCTCTCTTGATCTAAATTATCTTGTCTTTATCCACCTCGGCCCCCGTTATTCTCTCCCTCATTCTTTATTCATTTTTGCATACAAGCACATAGTTTCTGGGCAGAAGTTTTAGCATTCAAAATTGACTGACGGGATGAAATACTGCCCTCCAAAGTGTTCTCTGATGGGCCTTTCCACACTTACTCAGAAAAGCAGCAGGAGGTCTGGGCCGATGTGAAAAGCATTTTCACAACTCTTTCCTGCAAGCCATGACTCTTGAAAAAAAACACATAGATGTTGTTCACCCAAATGTGTCCTTATTCACTTATGTGTTACAATGAGAAGTGGTTTACAGCCAAAATCCTGTGGTGGGATAAAACCCTGTAAGACTACGATGGGAATCTCTATACAATGCTGCAGTATCCCCCCTTTTCTCAAGAAAAAGGAAAGCGTTCTTGTTTGTTCTTGACAGTCCATACACTTATCACAGAGAACATACACATTTAAGTCATGTATGACTTGATTACTTGCACTTCCCCCAATCATCTGTCTAAAATAAAGAGGTCCCTCGTGGACACAAGGCCAAGCTCCATGTTCACACTGCAAGCAGCACCAACAGCAAGTCATCGGAAGTCCTTTCACTTCATCTGATGAGTGACAAGGGAAACTCAGCCAATGTGTTGATGATTAACAACTTTCTAAGTTAAAAAAAAAATATATAAATAACAACTCTCTCATCATTTTGATAAAAATGTGCTCTGTAGAATTTCTGGGCGATGTGGCCAAAATCTTGTTTAAATAAAATACTATTTTCTCATTTTATTAAGAACTTTAGTACAAAATGAAAACAGTTTCAAGTGAAATTATGAAGAAAAAATAAATATCGATTCCAGCTATGCACACAAAATGTCAAACTTTTTTATTATAGCCTACAAAACAGCTGCTCGTAGTCAGGTTGCTAATGTCTTAAACTGTACATGTTCTGCACTGTATACATAGTGTAAAGTTAAAGATTTAACTTTTGTGGAAGGCCAACCTCCTCGGGCATTTCTGAGTCAGTGTGAGGGATTTAATGTTCACAGGGGTGAGGAAAATGCATGCCAGAGAGATAAGATCAGCCCTACCTGCAGACTTATTAGAGCCCATCCCAGTCCATTAGTCCATTATCTCTCTGTCTCTCATTCTTTCTTTCTCAAAGTTTTCTCTCTTTGTTTCCTTCCGCCTCCATCCCAAGTATCAAACCAGACATTTCTCCCTCGGATAATTATTCAGACGACTGCAGGGTCAAGCTGGTCCTTCTGCCCACGGCTACATTTCACCGCCTGCGAATGAGTGATGAGCTCTCGAGTGTAATCACGATCCTGCACAGAGGCCGCATTTCCCACTTAGCTTCCACTTCTAGATTGCTTCAAAATTTTGTATTAAGCGTGTCTGACCTTTTTCAAAATTTGGCAACATCTCCGGTGACTCATTCAAATTGCTGCTAATAATTCATATTTAGGGAGATCATAGCGATTAGTTGCTGTCATGTGAAAACTGCAATGTCTGTGACCTGCATTTATTTGGACATTCGGGGCAAACTTGCTTTCTTAAGGCACACTATTTTGACAACACAGCCTAGTTACACTGACCTAGGCGAGGCTAGCTAGCCTGTACTTAACTGGAAAGAGTGTTGCTGGACATCTGCTATCACCAAATCAAAGAGATAATGGCTACATTAGCAGCATCCCAGAGACAGAGAGAGGAGACATAGTGCTGTATTTGGCTGGAATGTGGCACCGACCCAGATAAGGAGATGGCCTGGACAAGCTACAAAGTGAGCTAAAGCTAAACACTAATCATAATCTGTCCCCCATTTCTTTCCTGCACTACTCATTTTTTACATTCTACGCTCCTGCTTGAGTCCCCTTTCTCTTACCCTCTTGCTCCACCTTTACCCTTTTTTTTTTACCTCTTTCATGTCTTGTGTGTTTCTCCCACTCTCACTCCAGATGAAAAAGAGCCAGGAAATGCCCTGTGACACCCCGATTCACACTGTAAATCCAACTGTTCACAGTGTAACCGCCCTGCATGTGGGTATATGAGTTATGTTCACCGTGTCTGCACACACTGCTGGCTGACCCCACCATGACACTGTAATGCAAAGCAATGGTACACCAACTAATGGCAGCCTGCACATGCACGCCCACTCACATTGATAAACGCACATTCACAGTTGAATAATAATGTACTACGGTGTGAAATTACTCGTGATAACAGTTTGTAGGCCAGGACATGGTGGCACGGCTACTTACCCCGTCCTCTCTCTGTCTATCTAAGGTTCTTATCTTTTCTTTTTTCCTAAAATCTGTCTTTTTCATTCTCCACACAACTCTGAGGTCAGCGTTTGGCATGCAGTGCCTGATCGGTCATCTTGGGCTAATCGTGTGTGTATGTACATGTGGAAGTAGATGAACTTGCGTGTCTGTGCCCACAGATGAACAGCTGGAGTCTGCACATTGTGTTGGGGGGAAAACATTAGTAAATCCTGGCTAAGTAGACCACATCCTCTTCACCCTAAAGCCCTGCAGGTAATGAGACTGTGGGGTGTTACCTCTTAAAGGGGCAGCAGGAGATGACATGGGCAAGTGAGAGTCATTGCCAAACATCCCTTCCTACTAAGAGTTTTCTGCCATACAGGAGGAATTATTTTGCAATTCGTTGCAGTCTATTAACTTAAGTAAAAAGTAAGACAAATGTTCATTGTCCCAAAGCTCTGAACACAAAAGCATCCTTTTCCAGAGTTTTTAGAAAACATCAATACATACGTCATTCAGATACAGTAATGTATGGTACAATGCTATTTTGTTTCGGAGAGGGGATGTTGTGACCACATCCTCTCCTGAAGGCTTGTGTTAAATCCCCTCGGTTCGATTAAACCCCTCATTGCTGTTTGTCTTTAGCTTTGTGGTATAACACTTTGTCCACATCCTGTCTCCGAAGCTGCGAGGGAAAAAGAAAAATATGGCACGAATATGCCGTTCAGAGCAACACACTGTCCATCTTAACACCTTTTGGGTGAGTGCCAGTGAACTGCCAAACCTTAACCTTCAAACACATGCACAACATTCAACACCTGTTCCAGTGCCAAGTTCCTCATATGGAAAAACTGATTATTGCTGTTTACAGCACAGCACGATGCAGGTATCCCATTGTGACTGACATTCTACATAAATATATCATACGCAGCAGTAGAAACGTCTTCAAAACAATTATATTTAAATGAAAGAAGTGCAACTTTATAACTCTGCTGGCAAACATTTTCTCTCATGGCAGTGAAAAAGTCTGAACGCTGGAGTGAAAAACTTGTTGAGATGAGTATTTTTTTGCGGTGAAAGAGATGCCAACTGAGGACAAGGCAGCGGGGAGGAGAGCAGCGCAGAGGAGAGCTGGCTGTTAGCAGACATAATGGGAACCAGGCGTGGTGGTAGAGGGGTAATTAAACTGCACAGCACAATGGCGTCACCACTCGTGAACCCTTCAAGAGACGTTTTTACCTCTTGGCTATTGCTCCTTTTCCGATTGACTCCCATGTATCCAATTCAGCTTAATATCATCAACTGTAGTGTGGAAACATAAGTGTAATGTCCACTAAGTCCCTGGATAATGATTCATTTTCAGAGGTTGTCTTAAATACTTAATGCCGTTGTTTTTTTAATTTTAATTTCCTAGTTTCTTTACATCATCCTCATATGCAAATTATAGCATCAATAACTTAAATGTTTCCACTAAGTCGTATAACGTAACATAGTGAAAGACACTGGCGAACTTCATGATAAACAATCAGTGTTTGCTTAAGAATATTTGAGATTGTTTCGAACTTTATGCCAACAGACTTTATGCCAACAAAGGACTTCATAAATACTTTGTCTGGCTCCGGGTAAATTGGAAAATTAGTAACATTCAACAATGACCAAACTCATGGATGCTGTTTTCTATGTCTCTGCTTGCAATTTACTTGTGAAAGAAGACTGTTTAAGGCTGTGATTAGCCAAGTTCAGCCCAATTATCAGATGTCTAGTCGAGTTGTGAAGCAATTCAAGTTGCAGCTATGCTCCGAGATGAATAATTACAGCTTCTGCAGCAGTGTAATACTAGAAATGACTGTACACGTCGTTGCTGTTTGATGTTTTAGATGATTTTATTAAAGCCGCACTAAGCTATATTTTGTGAAAAGGGTCGCCCCCTAGTGCAGACATTTACCACCCAACTCTGCAGTTCTCCTGTTCTATCAGTGTTTTAGCATCTTTAAGCTCATTGTTTTGATTTTGCGACCAGCAGGCAGCTGTTTTCAGCGAAAAAAGCTGTAAAAAAAACAGCTGTACAATACCAACCCAGAAGACAGGCCGACAAAGTATAGCAACTAGCTGGTGAACACAGTGGAGCATTGAGAAGCTAACAAACGATACATTTCTTTCAGGAGTTAAGGACTATCAAAACAAAGCTGAAAAGGTTTTGGACTAATTTGCTGGCTCATGCACACCACTTTCACCATAACAACTTTCAAGAGGTAATAATATGTTAATAGTGTGTTAACGGCTTGGTCTAAAAATGAAGCTTCAATGTTTTTAGTTTTAAAGTTTAATTGTTTTTTATGTCATACTGTCAAGGTCTGGGAAAAGGCCAATTTTGTAATGGACAATAAAGTTATATTGTATTGTAAATACACATATCTGCAGTGGCAGTTAATGTGTGTACACAGGGAGTGGATCGAATCAATGGGATGTTTCATTTCTTTCAAATGATTGACTTTATAAATGTGCAATGTGTAGCTTAGGTAGACCTGCCATCTTTGGAGAAGGGGTACCTCTCTATGGAAGGGATACTTAATTCCATAGACATCCATTAATTGGGCGAAGCTGAGCCAAGAATACTCAACATATTTCCATACAGAAAGAGAAATTGAACAGCATCCAATTTGCTTCATTAGCAACCCAAGAAAACGTTCCCCCCATGTAAATTAGCTTTCTTAAATAATTAACATGCTTTGGTTAAACCTTATCTCTTGCACACTCCTCCCACTCACTCAGCTGATACAGTGGAAGTGAGGGCACACCGTAGCACCCCAAAGCTCTGTGTGTGTGCATGTATGTAAGCCAATCACCCTGAGGAGGGTGTCAGGGTTCAGGGGGCATCAGCGGGGTGCAGGTCACGACCTGCCATGTCACGCTCTAATTGTGATTGTCATGTTGATGGAGAGGAAAGAGACTGGAAAATTAACACGCTAACGTAAATTTTAATGATAGGTACTGGGCCATGGAATTGTGTGTCTGAGAGTTTGTGTGGAAGTGTGTGTTTATGTGTGTGTGTGTGTGTGTGTGTGAGTGACAGAGGGATACAGAGAGATAGTTTGTGTATGTGTAGGCAAGGAGGAGAGTGAGTTATTTTGTCCCGGGGTAAACGGAAACCATTGTTTAAGCCACAGCTCTTGTCTCATAAGTGTTTGCGCTTGTGGGAATGCTGTGGTTTTGGCGTCACAGAACAAGAACGTAGAGCTACACCAACAGAAACAGAAACAAAGCGAGGAGGGGAGCGAGAGCAGATGGAGGGAAGAAGAGAGCAAGAGAGGGAGCGGTGGAGCTGCAGAGACAAGAGACAATATGAGAAAAGGACATAATGAGACACAGAAAAACAAAGAGCCGGAAAGAATTTGCATGCAAGCCAGAGTCGGAAATAAAATAAACTGTATGAGGTAGAAATATAGACAATGAGAGACAGATACAGGAAGAGGAAAAGCAGAGAGAGAGAGAATACCTTCAGTGAAGTGGGAAGATGGGGAAAAAAGGAAGACTCGAGAGGGGACAAGAGAGAGGTGATTCCTCCCATGCCAGTCATTTTTTTTTCTGTGATCTTTCTTTCCCGACCTCGGGCTGTGCGTATCTTCAGGCCAGCCCGCCGTTGGAATTTACAGTCCGGTCGGCCTGCCTGCTAATAAAACACATGTGGACTTGTAGAGGAATGGGGAGGGACGGGGTCCTGAGAACAGCCTCTCTCTGTATCCAAGTTACTTAAAACACACGCATACATGCACAGGAGCAAACTCATTCATATGTACGGGTAGACCTGCTAATGCTAATACAAACACATTCATATGCTGGTAAACAAGTTCACTGCACATTCAGTAAAGATGGTTAGTGATTAGTGAATCACTAACGATTAGTGGTCGTTAGTGATTCTGCTTCTACGATACCTTTTCTACTTCCTCTATTGTTTGTCCACGTTATTTATGCTAATGCTAGCTGCTCTCTATGATGTGTCAGAAAAAAACATGACCCATGCCATGCCACAGCGTTGCTTTTGGATTAATATTGATACCCACATGCTAACATGCCCACGGTGACAATACCAACATGCTGATGCTACCATGTGCACCATCTTTACTTTAGCATGCTAGCATTCTAACATTAGCTAATTAGAACTGAACACGTAGTACAGCTGAGGCGGTTGTGAATGTCATTAGTTGTGTGAGTACTTCGCCAAAAAACACAATTTGGGGATGAGTGGACGTTTTGACCTGGTGCTGGCACTAAATTACAAGTGAAGGGATCACAAGTCATTGGGATTCATCCTCTGGGGAACATGACTGTGCAGAATTCCATGGCAATCTATCTAATGGTTGTTAAGATATTTCAGTCTAAACAAAAGTGGTGGACTCACCAACATTGATAGCCCTAAGCCACTAGTGTGGCTAATAATTTGAAAGAAAATATGTAAAAGACAAAGATATTCAAAACACAATATTGATATTCAATCAAGCCCCAAACATGAGCTCCTTGCCAGCCATTGATACCATTTCTAAACACAAAAAAGCTGTCCTGGGATCGGCTGGAACCAAATATTCCAAATTTGTAAAGTGGATCATTGGAGGATTAGGCTACAAATGTTCCACACATGTCATTGATTTCTACTCGGCAAAGCATGAACACTAGCCCGAGCAAAGTGGCCTCAACTGAAATCAGTCCTGTATGTCTTCCCCGTGCTTCGCTCCAAACAACAACTGACACGAAGAACACATGCAGCTTTTCTTTAGCCATTCACAAAACTGTGGCTCACCGTCTATCCTTTGCTAAACATGAATGCACAGGGTCTCTTTCTTGCTTGTTCTCTCTCTTTTCCTCTCTTTTTCTTGTCCTATTATTTCTCTTTCTCTGTGATTCATCCTCCAGCTGTCCACAAAATATGTCCTCTCAGAGCAGATACGCTCAAGGACTGTCCCCTGCGTAGAAAAGCTTGCAATTAAATGTTTTATATACTCTCTTTTCCCCTGACAGAGGAAAAGATAGTGTGTGCATGCCTGTGTCATTGTGTGCTTCAAACTGGGGCCCTTCTGAGTTTTGTGAGACTCGAGGGGGTCGAGAAGAGAGACAGATAGAGAGCCCCGTCACCAAAACCTCTCAAACTCAACCTCTCGTTCCACTCGTTAATCTCTGGCCCTCAGAGAGTCTGCAGAGATGCGTGTCTGTTTTAAATAAATATGTACAGGTTGTCCCATTGGTCAGCATACCTGTTAAGTGATGAGAACACAGGCACCAAAGTCAAGCATGTGAGCATTAACTCTGGGTAAGATTATCACCTGGAAAACAACCTCGTAGCTGCTATGAAATCTTATTGGTACTTCAGAATAATGAGACTAGGTGTGAAGGTTTGGGGATTTTAAAACATGGCAGAAGTAACACATTTACTTAAAAGCTAAGATCACTCCATGGTAGAGGAATGCTTTGATATTACTGGTTACTGTCATTTGAAAGCAATAACTTGTTTTACATTATTACTGTCTGTAATGCACGGTAATTCTACTTTTAAAGCTGTTTCCACTAAAAATAGCTTCATGCTAGAAAAGGGGTTGATGATAACTATAAGAGTCAACCAAAACAATGAGCTAGATAGCTCTTTAGAGCTTAAAGGTGATGTATGCTCAACATAATGTATGTTAAGGTGTTAGCGTCAATTTCTGTCATGACTTTTGAGACTTGTCAAAACACACAATACAGCGGCCTTGACACAGAGATACGATCAATCAGATGTTCCATATTTAGGATGATGTAAACAAAGAGACGGTGCAAACAGGGCATCGTAGACTCCTCCATTGTTTCTCAAGCTGTCCCGCATCATGTGGATATACAGACAGTGGTGGGGGTTGGGATGCCACTGGGGTCAAATTAAGGCTAAATCGCAGTCATATTATTTAGATGTAGGCAGATAATGATGGAGGGAGGGGGAGTGGCTGTCTCGGGATTAGATATACTGTCTTAATGTATATCCAGTAGAAGTGTCCTTGAGAAAAATGTGTACATTTAATCGTCCCCTCTTGGATAAAAAGCTCTACAAAAAGTCTACAAATATAACATTAGGGGTATAGAGAAAACCCTGCAGATCCAGCATCACACATATAAGGTGTTGTGAGTGGGGGAGATGGGAATCGTACAGTACTGGGGTCACAAGTACAGTAAAATACAAGAGTGTCATGTCAGTGGAAGGAGGGGCTGGGGTGGTTATTTGCTGAGTGTCCGTGTATTGTCTTTGTGTAATCTGTGATAGTGAGGACAGAGAAGACAAGGCTGCAGTATATAGGACACAGAGCAGTATTACTGTATCCATTCAGCTACATTACTGGAAATGAATGAACTGAGTCAGTTTGTGGCTCACTAAACCTGAGGGCTTATTTATGCTCGAGACATATTTTGGTGACATAAAAATTCAAAACCTTGTGACCATGTGTGTCATTTTGTAACGACAGCTTTTACATTTTTGTCCATGGTGGATATCTCATTAAAAAGGTAAAACTTGTGGGGCCCTGGTCTGTGGAGGGCTTTTGACCCACCGGTGCTTCTGCCGTCTCTGACAGCTAATCTCCAGGGAGTCGTAAGAAATCTTCTCTTTGCATGTAAAAAGGAAATGAGAATTAGGTTCAGGAAACTTCACCACCCCTTGTGTAAGTTATATCCACTGTGCTCTTTATTGTCAGTGTTTGTCCTTCCAGACATTTACAGTTCTCACAGAGAAGAAACCAGTTTATCCGTTTGACTGAGTTGTTTTATTTTTATTTATAATTTATAATAATTTGTAATAATTTGGTTCATGTCTCACACGCTTGGACTAAATTATGGTCTAAATGCTGCTTTAGAAGGTTTTAAATGCTGTGGAAAGTCATATGATTGCACTGTTTTTCCAAAAATATTAAAAGAATAGTGACTTTGGCTCATTGTTGGCAGGTAGCGTCAGTGTTTTAGAAGACAACGTTCTCATTTGACTTTCTTATGTAACGGTTCTTTTCTGTCTTTTCACAAGTCAGCATCTCTGTGTGTTACATTCTGTGTTGTGTGACGCGAGGCTCGAGTGTGGGCTGGGCTTGTGTAAATGTGGTTTACATAAACCTATAATTGCTTTCACATCCCTGATCCCTGCCGCAGGCCTGTTCCTCCCGTGTCATGCTGCCGCAGTGTCAGCAGCATGCCAACACACACTGTTACATACGTAATTGATCGGCCTCCATGGTGACGTGCAACCTGAGGAGTCATCGTCCTGGTGATCTTGATCCGATTCACAGGTTTTGTCACGTGATTACATCATAATTGTGTCACTCTTGTGTAATTAAAACCAAGTCAAAGAATTTTCTTTTTTTTTTTAAATGTGTTTTACTTTTAATTTGACATGGTTCAGGTAGAATTTGTCATTTCCAATAAGTGAGATTCAGTTATTTTTGCGGGGGCTACTGAACAGGACACTGTAATGAGATGAGAAGTCAGTGAAGCTGAGACTGGTGAACCCGTCACAAATGATTTTTGTGAAGGCTACTGTGGTCAGACAAAACACTGCATTATCCTACTGAGGAAAAAAAAAAGGAGGATAAAGGAGGATTTCTATTCAAAGAAAAGAGGACGCGCTCAATAAAAGAATTTGAATTTTTTAATTCATTATGAATAAAATGATGTCTGCCCTGGAGCCCAAATATATTCATGCATTTTGCAGTAACAATAGTTTTATTTGAAACAATAAAGTGTCAATGATAAACTGCAGATGCAAACATTCTGTGTGGAAATTTTTAGTCCTGCACATGAATTAATCATAATAGCAGCAGGTGTGTTTTTGAACATAAATCAAATTATATCTGGAAAGTATTAATATAATTCTGCTGTAAGCTGTGAAATAGCCTGAAGTTAGTGGGGTGAAAATGTGTCACAGGTTGAAGTATGTTAAAATAAACTATCATTACCACAGGTGCACATGTGTGTGTTAAGGTCTCATAGGTTGAGGAAAGCTGCAGTTTGACAGTTACAAGCCGAGACTGATGGGCTTTTGCTCGAGGACGGAAGAAAAGTCACTCAGAGTTCAGACACAGCTGTCTGTCTGTCTCTCCGTCTGGCAGATGATCGATGTGCAGCGTCTTTCTGCATAACGAGAAAATCCCAGCGGAGTGGGCCAGAAAGGGCACCGTTGAAAGGGAACAACAAGGTTTTAAACCCACCGGGTCGAGCATGACACTGAAACTTGGAATATTTTGACATTCAAATGCCGTTAACGCCATCAGAATTAGAAAAAGGTTAAACTCTGTGGAACTCCACAAAAACCTGTTAATACAGGAAATAAATAAATGTCAACACACCCAGCGTGACTGTAGAAATAGTTGGGAGCTGGTGAGCTGGGAACGCAAACACCGTGATATTGACAATTTGCCAATTCAAGATGTAATTATCTGGCTATCATAACGGCAGCGACTGGGCACAGCCAGCTTATAATAGCTGGGCGTGGTGGTTGAGGAAATTATACAAGTGATGCACATTTATCAAGCACAAACACACAGAACTTAGACTGGCCATTAATCTGAATGTATACACTAATGATGACATATTTCTACAAGGACAGCAACTCAGAATGATAGGGTCAATTTGTTGTATCATCCTGTTGCTGACACAAGGTAAATCTAGCCTTGTGTGCAGTTATGATAGTTTCATAACAATTGAAGTCTTTGTCTTCTTGCCCCCCAAATAATTGCTCAGTGTACAAAAAAATCCACATAATGAACGTGCACAGATTATAAAACAAAAGGCTGGCTAATCCTGTGGCTGTGCAGAATTTGGAGCATCACTTGTTAATGTACGCATCTCTTTGTGTTAATGAGCCTATACTGTACACCACTTTTACTACTTTCTCACAACTGTGCCAAACTTTAGCCACATCACTTACAACGCCTCCCTTAATGTGGTTGATGTTGGCCCCCCTAGAGTCCCTCAGGCTGCCGAGAGATGCCGTCTGTTGCGCTGCACGCCACCTTGTAATTAACCTGTTTATTTAAAAAAAAAAAGAATGCTTTATGAATACATTTGACATTGCTTGATGTGATGGATGTGCGGTTAGCTTCATGCACTGCTCCTGACTTCTGAAGAGATTGGGGCTCTGAGAGTAAAACAGACCCGTTAGTGCCTGGCTGTTATATTTACTTTAAGCTTTCAGCTCCAGGGGGCCACGCCAGTGGTACGGCTTTAATGAACGCCACTGCAACAGCAGGCAGTTACCCACATGCACATATACACACACAAGAGGCAGCATACTACGCACAAAGAGAAAACACATGCACACACTCGTGGTCACTCAAGCAAACGAGGTTAATCAAGCTGGGACGATTCCGCTCCTCCTTTAGCTGCTGTAATTGTTGTGGGTGCCCCCTTTTGCACAGTCTACGGTGCTGTTGGGTTGCAGGATTCCATCTCTACCACTTTCTTTACACATTTAGCTGATTCTCCAGTTTGTATTATATATTTTACACATAAAGAGGAATTGATTGTTCTTAAGCCCCACGCCCCTTTCTTACTGTTACTATGCAAGCTTTCCGTTCTTATAAAAGACGGACAGCGCCGTGCAGCCACAATTAATTACAACACAATGCATCCAACATGCGACAACAATTGTATTTTTCTCTTGAAATGTAATTTCATTTTCAATTTGAAATGTAAAATCTATCACTCACATAATGTAGCCTAACACACACACACACACACACACACACACACACACACCAATTGCATGTTATAGTGTTTTTATTGAATTATTTGCTTGAACATAAGGTTTAAAAAAAGAGAGTGACGCCTTGGTTTTACTAACTAATTGAACCTTTTATTACAGCAGTGGCCTCATCTAAAGTTCCCTGCATTTTTTGATCATCTTCACATTAGCTAGGAGGAATAGTAGAACATTTCTCTGTAGGCAACAAAGCCGTTTCTTTATATTAATACTTCAGGAACGTTCTGCATGAATGGCTCTCTTCAGATTATGTCAGAATCTCAAGGCCAGAACTGACCTGAAACATTCTGAAATGTTACTTTTCTTATCTCGACGCCATTTTGCAGCTGATGTTTTCACTCTGTTCAGCGGCGTTGCCGTGTAACATCTCCCAGCTTTTATTAAGCATCATGATGACTCACAGCCACCCTTAACTTTCAAACATATGAAAGGAATTTTTACAAGTGCATGTATCGTTTTCTCAACGAGTAACGGTTGTTCAGGCCCCAAGGGGAGCAAAACGACTACCAATCATGGTGAACCTTCTTCCGTGCTTCACTTTAAGGAGGATGTTATGTTAGGCCATTAGGCTATTTGTTTCAAGTCTTCACAGTAACATGATAGATGTTTGCCAGCCGGAACTCCACAGAATGATGCTGTATGAAATGCCTCCATGTTAATGCTGGGCAAGCTAGTCAGCACATTCTAACGTTTGCAGTTTAAGTAAGAGAAGACAAACACGCTGTTAATCCATTTCTTACACTCATGCTATTTGATTTCAGAGAGGGTAAAAAATATGGCAATATTCTTATTAAGATTCCTTCCTGCTTCAAAACAAAACCAGCTGACAGAACTGGGCATGGTATCGTGGAGCTGCAAGGGGCAAAAGGATACAGGCTGTATACCTTATGTTATCCAAAATGGTAATTTTCCTCCCTCTCCTTGCCATAACTAACCCCCCCTCCCTCTGGTCTCGGAGAGAGTGGCTGTGCTGCTATATTAGACTGCTTGCTTGGCTAAACGTTGGGTTTCATTGTAAGTCAATGGGGTGTGAATAACAAGCATGGGCTTTCTGCAGGACACAGTTGGGCATTAAGAGATGATCTGCAGAAAACAAAGGATCATAGGGTGTGAGGGACAAACTGTGCAGGACTGGAGAGGTTTACACACACTTAAAGATCACACAATACAGTAGAGAGGTCAAAGAAGAATGGATTATCTTGAGTCAGCCAGAAACCATTCTTTTGTACGTGTTTGAGGATTAGGGGATTGCTGTATTATGCATTAGTGCTTTATATGTATTACTTGAAATATATATTATTCACAAATAGTGTTATTTAGAGCAAGACAGCTTACTCAGAACTCACATTTGAATTCATCCAGGCAGGTTCTGAAGCAGTCGAAATCAGCATATGTTTTCGTGTTTTCTTCCCCCTCTGCCTAAGTAAACAGTAATCGGGCCAGTAAGTCAATGAATAGTGTCTTTATTCCACATGGATGGCTGCAGCAAAGGATCTACTTGAAAATATCACCTAGGTGGTCTTGATTCAAGTGCAGACTGGAGCAGCGATTGAATTATTGACCGAAACCTTGTCTTTTTATTCAAAATGCCGAGATTAGCAAATGCATAAAACAGGAAACTTGTTTCAGGTTGCCTTGAAAAGTGGATTTGGAGGGAGCCCAGTAACAACATTAGAAGGCTGATGTGATTACCAGACTGTTGGTCGGCACAGAAATGTGACTTTAAAAGCCGGCAGACTTATGATTGTGATGCTTCTCGGTAGCAATCAGTTTAACTAGTGGAGGTGTCAGAGTTGCAGGACGCTAAAGAGGGACATAATCAAACATGATGTATGGTTTTGTGTTGGACTGGGTTGGCAGGAAATGCACATCCATCAAACCAACAGCCAACCTATTTAGTCTCTGACTGAACACTTTAAATTGTGTTCAATTTGATTGACTTTTGTAAAAGAGTGTTTCCTAACCAAATTTGCACACGAATCCTACTAAGTAGCCTTTGTTTTGTGTTTCTGCATTTTGAAGGTCATTCAAAATAAACGTCAATGGGTTGTGCTTTTCCCAACACGAACTCGCTATTTGTTAAAGCGATGCATTGAGAAGGAAAGGTGGTATGAATGTAAAGCCTTGAGAGAGCGAAAGCTTTTCGGCCATGTTAGCAGCTCCGTCATGCTGTACTTATGTAGAGTAGTGCTTTGGGCTAAATGCTTACATCAACATGATAACATGCTCACAATGACAATGCTAACTTTTAGCAGATTGTTTACCATATTAATTTAGCAAGCTAGCATGCAAACATTTGCTAATTAGCACTAAACATTAAAGTAGAGCTAAGGCTGAAGGGAACGTTGTTAGTTTTGCAGTTACAGGGTCATAAACCAAAGTATTAGACAAAGTGAAAATGTGACCTGTTGGGGATCACAAAATACAAAATTAAGGGAATACTAAAGTGATTACTCCTCCTCCTCTGGAGGCAATGAATGTCTGTTCCAAATTATGTGACAATCTATCCTATTTTTGCTGAGATATTTCACAAAAATATCAACTTCGTAATAGAAGAAAGATCACAAAGTGAAAGGGATTCATCCCCTGGTGACCATGAATTAATGTACACAATCCATCCAATAGTCTGGATCAAGGTAGTGGACCGACCAACTGGCCAACATGGACATCCATGAAGCCATGAAGCCATTTCACCATTGTGGCCAAACCTGTTATTTGCTTTCTCAAAACACTTTCTCTGCTTTAAAGATATACAGAAATAAGTATTCCGAAGTTTTCCAGAGTGGATACAAAGGTTTTGGGAAGAAACCTCTAAATCTCTTCTTTTTCTTAAAACAGGAATCCTCAGTATTTTCTGGAAGTCTCAGTCGACTCCAAAACATTTCAGAACCGTTTAAGGTAACACACGCGACCTTGTGAATGCCTTTGTTTTGGTTGTGGTGAACTGAGGTCACTCTGTGTTTTGTCCTCATGCTAATAGCCGGTTAAATGAGCCTGGCAAGTTGCAAAGAGGACAAGAGTCCGACTGACGAGCTGATTTTTCAGCAGACAAAGTCCAACACGATGCAATTAATTAATCTTTTGGGATGAATCAAATTCTTTTTTTTTTCTTCCTTGGACATTGCTTGGGTAGAGTTTGGGCTGTCAAGTTCGATGTTGCGTTCAGACTGTTGAGTCAATCCTGTAGGTCTGGGTTGTCGCCACTGGTTCCCCCGGGGACGGGTGACCTTTGACCCCCCTTGGTAGCCAAGGGGTCACCAAGCTTTGACCTCGGCAGTAACGAGGGTGCATTCCCACTGAAAGGGGTTGAAGCCCTGAAACCCCAAGGTCGCAAACACACACATTCCCAAGCATAAACACATTCAAAATAACGACTGAGCTCCTCTGCCGAGTCAGCAAAAACAAACTGGTTGGTTTTGATAATCAAGTTTTCCTTTGAAGGTTTTTCTGTGAGCATTATTAAAGTCCCCCCCCCCCAGAGTCACAGAGTCTGGCTTTATTAATTAGTGCAATGAGTAGCGAGTGATTTACGGTGGGAGTCTTTGGTGTCGGAGTTTAGAGTGGTGGAAATAGGTATCATTAGTCTGTGAGACGCTCTAAGTATTGGCCATACACACATAATGAAGGCTTTCATTAGGAATCTGGGAGGGTTGGTTGTGCAAGGTGAGTAAGCATGTGTGTGTGTGTGTGTGTGTGTTGTAGCAGCATGATACATGAGAGTAAGCACACACACTTGTGTACGTGTACCTTTTTATGTGGTTTAGTTTGGCTCCCTTTGTCATCAGGGTTACTGTATTTGACAACAAGCAACGCGCATAGCACGTACACAGACGTTTCTCTTGCCCTTATCCCTTTGACTTTCCCTCTTCTTTACCTCTCATTCATTCGTACCTCGACCACCTTCACCTCCCCAAACCTCCAAGTAAGTGCTGACCTCATTCATTGTCCATGTTGCCATTTTTTCCTCAACCCACATGACCTGTCTCCCTCCCGCAAGTGTCTGTCTCCTTTAATTAAATTATTTTTCCTTTCATTTATCTTGTGTACTTGTATTTTTCATGTACTCAAACTTCATCCCACTGATGGTAACAGGTTGCTGAGTGTGCACACATACTTACAGTACTATACATATACACACACACACACACACACACACACACACACACACACACACACAGCAGGTTGCTCTGCTACCGTTTACTGATGTGAAGCAATAATATTTTACATTGATGTGGTTAGTTCATTTTAAAGATGATGCTTTTTTTGCCCTGAGTGCTTTCAGCTGTTAGACACTTTGTGGCTATCATCCGTGTATTCAGATAAGATTCGAGGTAAATATAACCTTGGGTTTGATGTTTGTTGTATTAAATTATTATTTAGGCTATCGTATGTCCCTTTCTGTGCTTCTGCTGCCTTGACCCTAACTATCTATTAATTGCAAAGAATAGTTAAAGCCATACTTCAGTCCCAGACAAGTCAGTTTGGCCATCTTGTTTTTTGGGAACCAGAAATGACACGAGAGGGCTGAGCTAAGACACTTTTGGGCAACCAAAATGATACAATCAACTTTCACGAATTGAAAGCACAATTTTAAAGGGTTTGATTTGAACTCGGTTGATAAATAACTAATTAAACTTGCCAACAAGGTCTAGATTCTATATCTAATGACTAGTTGGTATGCTGAGTGTGTTTTAGAAGCCCATAGATATTCACCATACAGAGCAGTTTTATTTTCTTTGTAAATTTATTCCTAAATCTTTTCATGTGTTTGTAGTTCAAACTTTGATGCACGCAACACGTCCGAGGTCAAAGAAACAACAAAGGGAGGAAGCAGCATATGTAGGTTCTCGTTGGGGTAAAGTGAATGCACCTGAGGGGGGGCGTGTCCTGTCCAGGTAGGACTGCTTGTGCTGATCTCCCTTGCCCAGGTGTGAAATGTGTGGACTCCTGATGGGCACTTTTGACAGTTTCCATGAAATGGTTTTCATAGCATAGAAACGCGTATATTATCACTTTTTGATTTACTTACTGAGAAGGCGTTACTTTCTTCAGACAGCACATTTCAAATTTGTATGCCTCGTGAATGAAAATCCAATGACCTCTTTACCAAAATCTCCTATTGGATGTGAATTTATGCAGCACAATCACACTGAAGTGTTAACATGAGCAATGCCTTCTGCCCACATGTGTGCTGCTAAGCTGCCAGTGGATAAAACTACAGCAAACACACACACACACACACACCAGCAAAAAGCAGCCAATTAACCGCAGACCACACCAGTTCATCATTAACATTGTGAGTCTCTCAGTGTGTGTGTTTGTGTGTAGACAGAGGGATCTCTAACCTTATGTAATCGGTGTATATCCTGTAGGCTTGTCATCTGCTGGTAAATTAATCATTAAGTCCTGCTGCTGCTGCACTGAACTATCTCTGGCCTCTGGTAGCCTCTGGTTTGTTTTCAAGCTGTGCATCAAGCTGTTCTTTTATATAATACTAAATCCAGTGTAAAAAATAAAATATATTATCTTTGATGACTTTCATTCCTCCTGTCTGTAAATAAATAAATTAATACAAGCTAACTTTAGCGTATCTGCACTCGCTGTAAGTGAAATGACATTTAAACACCTATCAAGGAAATTAACAAAAATTTGACATAAACTAAAAGGTTCTCAGAGACGGAGTTGCATTTGGACTATAATTAAGAGCTTATCCACAGGGGCATCTTCTGATGGCTTTGGTCCTCAGCGACTCATTGATCTCAGCAGCAGGTTTTATCTCAATTCCTGTCTTCCCTGCCGCTGTACGCAGATGGTTAGCTCCTTCAAACAGCTTAAAGGGTTTCTCAAAAAGCACCTTTAGGAGACTGGAAGAGTTGTGCTCTTGCAGAATGTATTCTTTATCAGTTCTTCTCCTCTCTCTTGGTGTAAATTATTTTTTAACACACACTCACAAACGCACACTCTGTGGGAGTTGGCTGCCATGGTGGCTGAGTGTGTGTGATGCCAAGGCAGCAGCCTGGTGCGGCAGTGACGGTGAGTCATAGCTAGCAAGAACACAGCAAGAAGCCATGGCACCCAGTCATTGCACGCACACACACACGCACGCACGCACACACACACACACACACACACACACACCAGACAAGATACAAACCAGGTGCTGTGCAGATGCAGCAGTTTCTTTGATTCTAGTTAGAATCAGCATGTTGAACCGATGAGTTTTCCTTCGCCATCGCTCAGTCTCTTTCTATTTGTATATTTCTGTAATTCTTCTGTGTGTATTTATTTCTTCTTTATCTGTTCTCACATCAAAGTAACATGATTTCCAACCCACTCAAACACTGGGCCTTAGTACTGTCAAACAACACAATCTTGCAGTTGGGAGCACAATCAACCAAACGAATAACCTCAGCAAAATACATAGCATTAATCCTCCCCTGTTTTGAGGAGATGGTGATGCCGTGCTTGGTTGCAGAAATCTATGGTGGTTTGCCACATGCATGACCGTGTGTGATGACGTCTGTGTGCCTGCATGCACACGTCAGCATTCATGAAGGGCTTTTGCATAAAAAGCCCTCCTTAATGATCTGGAGACATGATTACAGGCAGGAATCAGAGTTTTCCTCCTCTCGATTCGCTAACCTGTAAATGTCAGCTGAGGCGAGCACAGCTGGTTAGCGCAGCACTGCAAGGCACCACTCTGGTGGCTTTATGCCTCATTGGACTCTAATGTAGCGTGGTAAAGCAGCAACACAGGTCAGGTAGCGAGCTGACGTATCGCGAATTAAGAACTTCAGAACAAAATCAGATAGTCGTCATTTGAAAATTGAGGCCTGGTCTTATGGGTAGAAGTAAAAATGACCCCTTAAACCTTAGTTAATACCCCTTCAGATAATCAAAAATAAATTGTGTCAACTGTACTGACCTCGAATAACAAATGGTAAATCATAATTCATGTACAGACAGGGCGAACAAATGGTCACACACACTCTCCTGTAACATACAGGTCACAAGTTCACTCCATATAGCTTCCCATTTGCTGCCATTACGAGCCAAGTATTCACTCTCCATTTGAGCTGTTCTGACCGTTTAGCTCGTCCGCTGTAAATCACTGTAATGAGTGTTTGCAGAGTGAGATGAAAATTATCCGACAAGATGTGAAGTCATGACAAGTATTTTGTGTTGCTTGTTCTGTGGCGACGAGGTCGTAAAACAGCAGATGGGTTGCCGAGGGTGTCATCTTTACTTACAGGTAGTTTGTCAGGAGGTGCACTCTGGGGGAAAGAAAAACAGCATTCCTAATAGTTCTCTGTCTCTCTCGCTCTTTCTCTTCTCTGCACACACACACACCTGAGCCCACCTGTTTGTGTTATTCTACACCCAGCAGCAGCAGCAGCAGCAACCCCCGGGAGAGCTCAGGCAGGTGTAGTGTTACATCACTGACACACTTTACCATTAGCTACAGCTCATCAGGGTGCTTGTCTACTCGCTAATCACTGTTTGGGAAGTTCTTCGACTTCACGGAAAGATGAGATGTGTGTTATTGACTTGTGAAACTGCCGTACGACGATATGTTATGTTGTCTTTGCAGGCAGCCTGAGAATAGATGGCTTTCATCTCATATTTAGCCGGACTTGAGAGGAGATGGGAAAGTACCTATGTTCAGAAAAATGTGGAAAATGTGCCATCCAACAATGTCAATGGTGTGTCATGCGACTAAGTACATTTACTCAAGTACTGTAATTAAAGGTGCAAAATTCAGAGCATATCTATTGCTTCCCCGCCGCTATTAACATGGCGACGGCTGAGCTGGTGGCTTGCAGCCACAGTGTTAACCTGAGGGGGAAACCGGAGGATGGGCGCCGTCTGCTGTAACCGTCGTATGAGAGCGGTGCAGAGCGGTGGCCATGAGCTAGCTAGTGGGGCACGCTCACCTGCACGAAAATGCTCTGTGAGGCATGTGCAGCTGTCCGGGCTGTGTCAACAAAGCACAGATAAAACCTCTGCTGAGGTAGACATTACTATACCTTTACATGTTAGTTGTTGGATGCTATATCAAAGCTCTGACTCCCATATGGACAACCTTTAAGTACAGTATATCCATTTTATGCTACTTTGTAGCAGTTTCAGTGCAACAGTATCAGTATTTAAATTGCCCCCTGTGTTTAAATCGACTCTGGAAATGACTAAATGATCAAATGTATACTACATATTGCACTTTATAGTACATGTATCTGCAGTTTGCCCTGGTCCAAGTCAGTTAAAAACATTGTCCTCTCTGTTGCTGCAGAAGTACTGACTAAATGGAAACAGTGTTTGGATTTTCAATGTTTATTTATAATGGTGCTGTATATATATATATATATATATACAGCACACTGTCTGTTATATATGTTACACAATCCTGATGCCCCTCTGCAAAGTGTTCCAGTGTTTTACTTGTTTTAGTTCAGTATTTGTTGATGTGTCTCGCCAGCGGTCTCTAAACCGAAACAAATCCTTGGCCATTTATTGCCCTTGGCAAATAAAGTGATTTGGATTCTGATTATGAGTGTGTCAGAGTTTGGCTCGGCGCTGCTTTCTATACTTCCGAGAGATGGATGAGAGGTGGAGCAACGGGGGGGGGGGGAAGAAGAGTGTAAGGGACAGAATGATAGATGGACCAGGCACAGTGGAGGCATGTTCAGTGGATACAAGCCAAGATTTCTGTCGGAGGGGCTTAACCCAACAGGGTGAGCTTTCTCACATCCTCCCCTGGAGAGTTTCAGCACCTCCCCTCGACTATGTCCGTCCCACCCATATTCCCCCTATCCCTCATATTCCCCCCTCTTTCCCCTTCTCTTTTTATAGCTCTCCTCCATCTCTCTCCACTCTTCCCTTCCTTCCCTCCGCTCTTCTCCCTCTCTTCACAGGGGTGATGACAGAACTTCCCTGGCACGTGTTGCGCAGATGAACCTCCAGAGTCTCCAGACACAGACCAACAACACATGCACACCCATGCAGGACACATGCTGAATGGATTTATTCACTGTGCCATACCCACCTCTGGGTTGAGGAGACGGTGATGGAACATAGATTATTTACTGCCTTGCTGTGGGTGTACCATTTTCTTAGTACCATCTGATGATTCAGCTGGAGATATGCCGCCCTGTAACTTGATGCGCATCCGTGCCAGAAACAACGTGTTAATTAGTGAGCTTCAGAGGTGCTGGAGGAGGATGTTGTTACCTTTGGACAGAGCCAGGCTCGCCGTTTCCCCCCTGCTTTCAGTATCTATGCTACGCTAAGCTAATTGGCTGCTGGATATTTAGCAAACAGTCATCAGAGTGGTATCTATCCTCTCATCTAACTATTAGCAAATACTTGTGTGCACAAAGGGTGTCATGTCCCACCCTTCTCTTTAGATTATGATTTTCATTTTTTCTTTTCCAGTAAAGACTTTTTTTTCTATAAATTCCTGTGTCTGAGTCGTCGACAAAAGGTATATCTAAGATATCTATGACCAGATCACAATGTGTTACAAGTTCTTGGTAGTCGAAGTTTCATCCAAGATTTTTTGATTTTTTTGCAAAGGGTGGACTGATTCAAATTTTAAACTCCAAGTTTGTAGCAGCCTTTATTGAGCAAGCTAATACTTATACATCTGTGTCTGAGCTCTTTTCTACCTTCTTTGATTCCTTTTATGATTAATGGAGCATGGAGAGCGTGTGTCCTCTTGTGTTAGTATGATTGTGCAGTTGAGAGAAATAGTACCCTTTGAGATTTGTTCTGCTTTCTCTGGATTATGACTTGTAACAGTGTCTGTTGCTGGCAGTGCACACAGACCAACTCTGAGCATGAGAGGATAAAAGACATTGAGCTCATTCCGCCACTGGAAAGCCCTGGACTTTTAATATGTTTGCTGTCATCAAGCAAACAATATTGAATATGCAAATTATTTTTAAAGATTTACAGATGACAATTTCTGGAGTAATGTTTGGTGAGCAACAGACATAATGCAGAGAAAGCTGCATCAAACTAACTTATTGAATTTCAAACATATGAAATCAATATAATTTGCCGCAGGGCTCAGTGAAATTGCCAGACACATTTTTTTGTTGTTGCCAGAAAGTGTTTTGTTTCTTCTCAAAGAAAATAATGACCGCATTATTTAGCCAAAATCTGCACTTGTTTTCTCTCTTGGGCCTGTGGGAGCCTGGTTTTGGTGCTGGACAAGGCTGTGAGCATTAGCTAAGGCTGCACAGCACACATTGCACAGGGCGTAGTTTGATAGGAAGGCATAAAACACAGCATTGCGTCATCACTGTATATATCATAACCTATATGTTATGAGCCCCGTGTATATACGTTCTGTGCATACATCATCTGAAACATAACACGGCTCTGAATGTGTCCCGTTCGTAGATCAGAGAGACTGTCCATGTGTTTCTCATTTAGTTTCATTTGCCTATCTGAGTCAGGTTCTCGCCTCTAAAGCCTCTGGGTTTATGTGCAAAAGGGAGACAGGTTTGAAAAATAGATTGCTCTAATGTTACAGATGCAAAAAGGAGAACTGTTGTGCTTCTGACCACATATACGACAAAATGAACGGCAGGGAACGGGGGTTGTTGGAGGAGTGCCCATTATTTTTTGACCACCCACTTCTGAGTTCAACATTTAGTGAAATACTGTCGTTTTATTCGCTTTCTTGTCCAGAGTTAGACGAGAAGATTTATTTACTGTGTGCCATTTCAAAAGGATCAACTGATAACTCAAATTTAAAATACATAAAGAAAAAGAAGATACTCCTTGAAAAGTCTTCGATGGACAAAATGATAATGCTGTTGCAAAGTGAATACCGAATTGTTTTAAACAGATGTTTGGAATTGAACACTTCATCTGCAGGAGAAAGACAGAGTCCCCTGGGACACCTTAGTCAGGGAACCTTCAAAGAGTTTTCAAATCAAGTATTTTCCTAATATTTTATCCGCCTTTGACGTGCTGCGGTCTGGGGACTGTAGGGAGGGTTTGACGTATTTGGCACCGTTACAACAACGGCAGGAAAATTCATTTCTGGACTGTCAAAGACATTTGTTCTCCCTGGCCTCCCAAGGCGAGAGTGCAATCCAAGGTCTCTCCTTTTCTTTCCTTTCCTCTCTATGGTCCCTCCATCCTCACTGCCTTTCACCCTCTCTCCAGTCTTGCCCTTGGCCGACATATCCTCGGGATTGTGTGTGTGTGTGTGCGTTTCTGTGTGAGACATTCCTCAGTGTGGCCCAGGAACTACGAGCTGTCACACACTTCCTCCCTGAGGCCAGAGCCCTGAGGAGGGGGAAGGAGGAAGAGGAGGGAGGGAGGGGGGCTCACTACTTGGAAATACTTTTGAAAAATGCACACAGGTACATTAATATCTCATGCACACAGTGTATACATGAAACACAAATCCAAGAAGAGCCTCTGGTGAGCATGAGCGCTGAAAGATTGGTGACGTGATATCATGCACACTGTCACAGAAGTCACTCTGCATTTTTAATGAGTATCATCTCACTCTTCATAGCCCACACACCTCACATACATACATATCATTCATAATATTATAATGAATATATTGTATTATATTCAACTGGCCCAGATGGCAACGCTACTGTAGTCTAATTTCATTACTTCCTCAAATAGTAAATCACACCCAAAAGGTAAATATTAACTTGCAAGATGAATCTTTCATCATTAGAGTTAGGAGTGCACCTTTTAAAATGCGCTCCTTTTGTTTTACTGCTTTGGACAGTTGATCATATACGGTGGTGCTCGGTTTCTGCGGAGGCTTAAAGATTAGACAATGTCATATAGGAGAGGTTTAGCATTAACTCAGTGAGGTAATCCCTTTAAGATCTATAGACAGAGAAGCAGACAAGAGGTTCTATATATGGTCACTGATTTGATCTCAAAATGCAAATAGACATATTATAAATGACAATAGACATAAAGATAATGATTTATACATGATGAAATGTATAGATAATAGTTGATGCTTTTGTTCTTGCAAAGCCTAATGTGGATTTCTTGTGTGATTATTTGCATCTTTGATAATAAATGTAATTTCTTTAACTGATGATACTGATTCCGCGTATGGTTTTCGTATATCTGACACTGTTGATGAAGGTAAACCTCGTTCACAACAAATGGAATTGGAAATTAGCACTCTTATGACCCACTGTGAGGATCCTAAATCTTGAGTTACAGGAAGAGTTCACTGTCTTACAGTACAACCCTGAGGGGGAAAGTCCACTCCAGGGACACAGTCAGGTGTTACACTGCAGATGTGGATGAGGTTGCTCTGTAGGCCAAATATTCATTTAAGTGTTGAAGGGTCTGGATTATAGATCCAATGGTACACCATCAATGCAAGGGGCACAAATGTGGAATATAGTGGCATAACTGACGGGTCTGACGGAAAGGTTCGATCCATACAATTGAACTTTGATTTCAAGTCATAAGCCCAATATCACAGATTTGCCTCAAAGTACTTTATAATCTGTACAGCATCCAAAATCTTTAGACCTTTGATTTGGACAAGGTATAAAGTCACCCAAGACAAACTTAAACTGGGAGAAAAAATAAGGGAAAGGGAAGTAATTCACTACAAGTAAAAGCATATAAAGTGACTTTAATTAAGGGTACAACAGGCTCATTCATTCCTTTTCTTTTGCACTAGATGATCTTTAGATGTTTAATGCTATAGATCACTCAAAAGCCTCTGCAATAAAAAACATATTTGACACAAAGTTTATTAAGGGCTGCCATCAAATCCTTTATATGAAGTGAAGTGTGGGTCTCTTGGCCAGGCAGTGCACTGACCTCTCCAGTAATTGTGTTCAGTAGTGGGGATGCAGCAGGAAGCCGCAGGCAGCGACGTGGCGACTTCCATCCCCTCCAGTTAACGACCACCCGACCTAATATGGTCAAAGACTCAAGAGTTAAACAGCCAGGCTCTCAGGGGTTCAAGTGCCTGACAAAGTGCTCAGGTATGCCAGCTATGGTAGCTTAACTACTGGAGGTCCTGCACAGGTTGGAGGTAGCACGCAGGATGCGATGTGTGTCCTTAGCCTAATTAGGGCAGTTTGAGAGGTATCGCCGTAGGAGTTGCTTTGTGTGTGTGTGTGTGTGTGTGTGTGTGCACGCGTCGGGACTAAATGTGCCTCGAGCAACGAACAGTAATGGGATTAACATTTAACCAGTGCGCTCACTCTCTGTCACACACCTGTCTAAAAAAAACACCACACCAGTGAGTCAGGAAGCCGTGTGCGTGTGTGTCCCAGTAGGGGGGCCCCAGACTGTTGATTTACTGCATTCAACTATTACCACTCAGAGGTGGCAGGAATTCCAGAAATGAGGAAAGATTGTGTTCCGCTCCATCCACTCCGAGCCTTTCCTCTCATAAAAATGCCTGAGCTAGTTGCAATAGTTGCCTAAGCCTCTCCTGTGTCATACCACATCTCACCCTTGACGGTCCACTTGTCATTGTGAGTTACCTATTCCTCTATAAAATGTTTTATGTTGTGTATGCAGGTATAAGGGTGAGGCGCAGTGCTCAGTTGAGCCGGACATGGGCTTTATACAGTAATTGAGTTGTTTGTTAAAATGTAAAGGGGGAAACAATCATCCCAGCTCTGTCCAAGTCTGCCTACCAGTACCTCTAAAGCTCACAAATCAACACATTAATGTGTTTGATTGTTAAATTAGTAGACAAAACAAAGTGTAAATACAAGTTTTGCATAGTGAACGCAGAGCATTCACACCGGAATACATATAATGAGCTATTATTTACCTACATTGTCTTTTGTTTAAAGTGACGATTGAATCTATGATTTAATGTTCAAAATACAAAATTCCTTTCTCCATTCAGAACAGCCCATGTATACATGTATGAATGGCCACAACTGAATCTGAAAAATGGAAGACAGGGCCTTGCATCCGGTAGATCTTTCCAGTAAGTGTAACCAAACCCCCTCTGACTTGAGTTAACTGACGCGTCTGATGACAGCTCAGTGACAACAGTGCCCCCCCCCCCAACCCCCATTCTGCCTGTGGTAATGACAGAGATGACACAGGCAGATAGACTAATGGCAGGGGAGAGAAGCAACATATTGCAGGTAGATAAATGCGATGAGTGGCAGTGAGTGAGCGGACATCTGGAGAAAAAGTTTGTGCTTTTTGTAACTTTATTAAAAAAGAGGTCTTCTGCTTTTATCTGAAGTAGAAAGAAGCCTCACACTTTGTTTATTTCAGGTGAAACAGAGCAGGATGATTCAGACGACATTCCTGTTCACTGTCTCCTCCAGGTGATGCTTCGGGGACGGCCGGACGATTACAAAAACGCTGCCCAGATTCCCACAGCTTGATTGACAGTTTTCCTTCAGGGCCATATCTGGAACCACTTACCTCATTCTCACAAAGAGGGAAGGAGGTTTTTGGAGCTGGGTTATACAGGGTCACAGAGAGAAGGGGCCCGGTGGGTCACAACTAAGAAAGGGAACTGTTTTTTTTCTTTCTTCTTTTTTTTTTTGCACATTGCTTGATCCCAAACTATTTTCGCCAGATCAAAACATTTTTATTTTTTATCCAAAGCTGCCTTAGCCACAGCTCTGTTGTAGTTTTCCCAGCTGGTCTTTATCTCATCCGTCTGACATGTTTTACAGTGTTAAATATTACTTTTAATGCAGAAATGCATTAGTCACGTTAACGACACAATGTGTGGTTCTCCAGTGTTTTAATGACTAGTCCTAAAAGCACTTTTCTTTGATTTACTTTCACTGCTGACCCAGTTAACACGTCCACTTTGAAATCCATCACCAAATATGAGCAGGGAAGCAAAAGCATAACCGTATTTCCCATTCCAACAAATATGCCAAATATCTGGGATAACTAACCAGGCGTACTGTGTGAAAGATGAGCCTGGCGTAATTCGGAGGAGATGCCTTTTTATCGTCTCCAATAACCAGATACGCTGATATCTTCAAGCAGCAGTTTGCCATTCATTGCTCCCGTCACAAAGCACGCGGTCCCACATCAATCTGGATTGTTTTCAAAGCAGTGTTCCATAAAGAAAAGAGAGGGGGGGGGAGAGAGATAAAAGACAGGATCAGAGATGTACAGCGTGCTGTGCCTGCCTCTGACACTTTCATCAACCGTGCCGCGTTTCCACGCACCAGAAGGTGACAGGGACAGGATTTACTGACCCAGAGGCCCCTTTTGTGCTCTCCACGCTGCACTGATCCTCGCTTCCTCCCTGGCTGCATGTGTAGGCCTATAGGCTTACCTTTTTATACCCCTCTCCCCTCTCTGTGTGTCTGCTGTAAATAGGCTCAATGTTACAGATGTCTGTGTGCGAGCACAAAGAGCTGGAGGCGAACCACAGTGGGCGACTGCATTCTGCGTCGAGGCCAGGAGAACAGGTGGAAAGGGAGCAATCGGGTCACAGAAGATGATCGGATTTCCCATTAAAAAGTTCAGCAGCTAGGTTGTGTTTTAAGTGTATGGCTGTATATGTGTGTGTGTGATGTGACTCACAGCAGGTGAATTGAGTGGTGAGAATAGCCGCTCAGTCAAAGACATAAACTGTTATAGCTCTGTTTTTAAGAGCTAGTGTGGATTTTTTTTTTGTCCTTGTTAAAGTTTTTGCATATTTTTCAAGGCATCAATGAAATATTTGTTAAACATCTGTGGCCAGGTCCCTAACAGAAACACACCACTGCTTGTTTTCAGGATGTCGTTATCTACGAATTGAAGTTCATTCTACTGCTGCACTCATTGCAAGTCCCTCTGGATAACAGCTAAAAGACTACAAATGTGAAGTGTAAATGTAAGTTGTAAATCAAGCTGTCAGAGCAGCAGCCAGCAGGGTGAACGAGGGCGTCCACGGGTCCCTCGCTGTGTGGGCTGACTGACTGGCTGGCAGGGACAATAAGCCATACTGTTTGACCTGCTCAGTCTGTCCCACTGCCAGGCTCACGGATATTCAAACGGTCTCTTCACTCCCCTGACTCCACAGCTGAGAGTGAAAAATTCAATCCAAACGCAACGCTTCACAAATCAGGATTGGCTGCCTTTTGAAACTCTTCATTACTCGATGTTCATCCATCTCTGTGACCGAAAGAATTACCCTTTTGACAGCCATGACCTTAAATAGTAAGAAGAGTAATGTTTTGCTCATTCTGTGCATGACGGAAATCTCTTCTTTTCATTAAACTATGCTGCTGGTATCACAATAGGTCTTGTGTTTGCTTCCGATTGGTCCCTCTCATGACCATAATCACTTTTTAGATAAATGTTTCCACTATTTATCACATTTTAGCATAGATAATGTTACTTCAGGGTTGTTGTGCTCTAAAATGTGAGTCAGGGAATGTTAGATGGAGATTTACTTCAAAGAACCATTCATTAAAAGGTCAACCAGCAATGGAAGCAGTGCGCATGGTTGTGTGGCAGTTGTGCGTCGAGGTGTTGAAGGTGCAAAACATAGTGATTTGAGGTGGAGCACATGGACTATAGCCTGGAGGGCCCAGGTAAACTGCATCAAGCTGACGATCCTCCCATGTCAATCAGAAGCTTGCTGAGGTTGACCAGGACACATTTGAATAATACATAAACTCGTGATTTTAGCAAACATGGTGAATATATTATTGAACTAAATCAGTGGTTCTCAACCTCTTCCTGTCATGTCCTCCTTTTGGATCTGCATCCAATAACAACACTGTGGAAATCAGCAACAAAACAAGCCATATTGATAAGATTGATAGTTAAGATGCCACTATTGTTCTTTAATGTACTATACAATTGTCTATTTTTTTAACCTGTATCTGTATCTCACTTTCACACAGCTACACACTCCTTCTACTGAACTGCCCAGTGCAACCATACCTTATACTATCCACTAGGGCAATGGTTGATTTAGCATCCTCAAGGACTCAATAACTCTGATGGGGATAAAACCGTTTGTCACTCCCTTTCCAAGAAAACAGCCGGCCTCAAAAAAAGGAAGCCTCTTCTGGATTATTGAAATTCCGGACACGTATCGTATCGCAGGGCTGGGTATAACACACTGTACGATAACACCGCCACACGTCATGCCCAAGTGTCAGTTTCAAGTTTCAGGGGGCTATGGTGTGGTGCATGCATGTGAGCATATGACATAGTTATATCTGATCAATCTAGGACTGTTTGTTTTTTTACTGCTATGCATACGGTCCATCCAATCAAGTGTTCCTTGTAAAAGTGTATAATGTATGAAGAAGAGGTAAACCCAGAGGACATTTTGTTACATAACTGCTGCTGAATTCCTATGGCCACTTGCAGTGTCTCTATGGTAGCAACTAATGCGTTTCCAATGACCTTATCATACTTGTAATGGTATTTTTAGACACACAGATTAAAAAAGGAAAAAAATAGATAATGTGGACTTGAGTATGCTTCCAAAACATATCCACAAAGTCGTGGCGTGGATGTACACAGTGTTCTGTGTGCCTGTAAGTGAGAGGGAGGCGTGTGCTTGTGTTGAGAGAGGAGGAGGAGGAGGAGGATTGGGGGGTGCTTCATGTTTAAGCCAATACGCGCAGAGCAGCGCTGGGGTAATTTCTCGACGCTTAAACTTGGTGCCAGAGCTGCGCAGCGCTCAAACCCTGGTGAGCGTCCTTTCCTCTCCTTCTCTTTCCACGACCATGCACTGAAAGACCGCATCCATCGAGCTGATTCAGGACTCGGAACGGCACTGAGTTGTGTTGGGTGGTTGCAGTCAGCCCGGATGCCTCCAGAGTCGTGATTTTATTCTGATAAACGGAATATTCGAACCCGATCCCGGACCAAGTTGTTGCTTCTTCGGTGAGTGTGTATTTTGTTTTGGGCTCCGAACTATTTTCACAATAATTTATTATGTTCTAAATGTTGTAACCTTGCTGTTTGAGTGCACGCAGTCGTGTGTGGACGTAGGAGTTTTCAATAGATTTGTGATCATAAAGAAAATGAGCAAGAAGCTTTGAAATCCAATGTACCAACGAGATGAAGGGATGGAAATGATTTGTCCCTCCATTACTTCGTGGCCAGACGCATCAATGCGTAAAGAAAGGAGTTAGTTGAGGCTCTGTGACATGTTTTTCCTGCAGGGGGAGAGTAAAAAGTGAAACTGTGACTGATCCGGGAAGGGGGGGGGGGGGATTTTATCTTGGAAAGTGCGTGTGCGTAAAGACGCACTTAATGGAAGGTTGCATTTTGGTTTCCAGATGTGTGGACTCAGCTGTTGCTTGTCACTCAGGTGGTCTCTCTCGGTCTGTCTTCTCTTTTTCCTGGCTTCACGCGCCCACTCAGTCTTTTCACGCAGCTCGTCGGAACCGCATCAGTGTTGACAGACCACAGCCCAAATCCTCACAACCATTACAAAGTGAAGCCACATTACGTCAGCCAATCAGAACTATTGACCAAAGAGGGCATTTTTCTCATGTACAATCATATGTCAGAGACTTAAATCTACTTTTAGAGCAGGTGTCGAACTGTTTTAAGTGTTTGTAATCAACTTGTTCCAGATTGTGAGAGAGTCATTCGCTCCATTTCTTATCTTCTTTGTTCTGAGGCACTGACTTTTGTCTCAGAATGCATAGAGATGTATTTAAAGATCACAAAGAAAAATGTTTAAATGGGGAATATGAGTCCTGTGATGGACTTTCTTCTCAGTGCTGTGTGGTCTGTTTTGAAGCCAGTGGTGGCACCTAGTGGTGGCAAAGATTTGTAAAGATGCTGCAGTTATAGAAATAAGCTTTGGGCTCTTCAGAGAGTTTAAAACGTGAAGGACACGTGTTAAAAAAACACTAAAATTGAATTTAAAATCTCTATATTTTGAAGTAGTCCCTGGCAGTGCTCTCTGTTCTGCAGAGTCCCCGTGCCGTGCAGTCTTGGTCCTGTAATTGAATGACAAGCTGCTGTGTGTTTAGCTGATCCAGGATGAGAGAGCAGCAGCGGATCAGGTGACTGAGGTGTATTCCCCCTCTGTGGGAGGCCAGTCAGCCAGACTATAGCTACACATTGCTGGGGGTATGCACACTGCAATACTAAGCCTTTGTTAATGAGTATGTATCTGTGTGTGTGTTTCCTTGTCTGTGTGTGGTAGGCCTACTGGATGCACAGGGTCTGCGTGTCTATTACTTTGTATGCTTGTGTGCATGCATACATGTGTGTTCTGTGTGTCTGAATGCCCCTGCTTATGTGTGAGTGAGTGAGAGAGAGAGAAAGAGATGGGTGTTTGGACCCAGGAGTTAAGCTGCTCTTAATTGGTCAGCCATTTGAAGCACATGGGAGAGTCAAGTCAGGCAGTAGCTGAGATGATCGGTGTGCTACGCTCGACTACTGCCAGTTATGGGACACAACATTGATTCTAGGCTTTTAATGGGTCTTTTGTCTCTCTCTATTTCTTATAATAAATGCAACCGTGCACAGTAAATTGTATGCAGCAGTAGTTTTTGGGACATTTTTTGGGAAACACACTTGTTATCTTTCTACATGTCTGTAAGCTACATGTGTAGCAAGAGCCAGCAGATTGCTTAGCTTAAATGCTGGAAACAGAGAAACAGCCAGCCTTGGCTCTGTTCAACGGCTACAACGCTCACTATAATTCACTCGTTATATCTCGTTCATTTAATCGAAATGTGGAGCCCTGTCATCACCGCCACTTTCACTAGGCAACCAGCAGAGATTATACCGCTGACTTTGGTACAAACTAAACAAACAAGTTTTAAGTTATTAGTAAGGGAGCTTTAGAGGTGCTGGTAGGCAGATTAAGTTTACATTGGGCTGCAGCTTCGTATTTACCACAGAGAAACAAGAGTGACATCACTCTTCACATCTAACTCTCGTCAAGAAAGCAAATAATAAGAAAGCAAATAATAATAACTTTCCCAAACAATCCCAGGCGTTTATGTCCCTGAGTTCATGGTGAAGTTTGATATAATATTTTTGCTAGCTTAACAAATGAGACCCATGGTGAAAAGGTTGATTTAGTTTAAACATGTCAGAGCGAAAGGAGGAGGAAAATGTTCTGGCTGAGCAGGATGTGATTCATCGGGGAGGATGTGAAGCAGTTCTTGAGGAGAGGACTTTTAAGGTTTCAAGACAGAGAATTGACTGGACATGTACCGTCATACAAATATGAGACTAGCATTTGCAGCAGAGGTGGACAGATCATGAATGCATCCCTTGACTTTGTTTTGCTGCATAGCTTTTTTTTTTCAGGCCCCTGCTGACTTTTCATTTATGGACAATTTTCTAAATTGACAGACTCGTTTTTCAGAGCAGCAACCCGCGATGAGTCTTCATCCTACAGTTCTTCATTTTCTCACATGCAACCCAAAATTCTCATTCTCCAGTGGGGTTTGAGTGCCAGAAAGGAAATCCAGCCTGGAGATTGTTTTGATATTGTTGGACACTCTCCTGGAAAACCTCTTTGGCTCAGCGACCAAGGGTGTTCTCGATTTAGAGCCATTGGCTCCTTGGCCGAAACACCTCATCTGATCACAGCGGTGAAGCCGTTTGAAGAGCTGAAGAGGCTCAAACCAAAAGGAGATTTTCACCATTTTAAAAACAACATGGAGATAAATTCTGCAACTTTTGAATGCATAGCAGGTCATTTAAATCCCTGGTTAACTTATCATAATGCATTTCCCCCACCTCAATGATGAATAGGGTGTTTTAGAGCAGTTTTTCACATTTACAGTGCATTATATTATAAACATGCACTAATAATACATACGGGATACAGTATGCAGCTAGCACAGATTTCTTGTGCCCCAGGGTTTTAAGTACAGATTTGCACTAGACTGCATGAATGGAAGCAATAACAAACATACACATCTATATAAAGTGTGTTTGTCTGTAAAAAAAATAGCGATCTCCATCTATGAGTAAGTCAACAGTGTTCTGTCTGTGCTGTCTCCGTCAGCCTGATACCTCAGACCAACGTGTGTACACACAGGCAAGTTTGTCCTGTCATACTGCAATTAATCGAGTGTGGGGTTGTGTAAATCATTCCAAACCTCAGAAAACACACACTCACTCAAACACGCGCACACACACATGCCTGCCAAGCAGCTATCCCCTTGTAGATGTGTGTGAAGGGCCAAAGAGTGAAGGACCAATCGCTGAACAGGAGAAGCAGAACAGTGAACAATGACAAACAGACAAACAGCTTTCTCGGAAGAACGGAGATTAAACAAGTCTCAAAGTAATATTGTGAATTTTACATGGGAACCCCACAGTTATACCAGTTATCAGCAGCATTATCACTGGTGCAATGGGATACAGTTCTGGGACCAACCTTGACCAATCAAAACATTCCCTGGTCACAGCTGGAGTTGTTTCTTTCACATTTGAGAGACTAAACAATTAATCAAGATATCAGTTGAAAAAAAATAAACGTGCATTTTCACATGTGATGAAAATGTCTGTTCAGGTTCAGTGTCTGTCAGGTTGTTCATATTAAAGGAAATATTGCACTATACATGTTGAAAGAGGGGCTAATACTGTGCATGTATATTAGCCATACAGTAGCCATAAACCATGGCTATGCTGAGGGCTGGGAAAGGTGCGGTGTGTAAATGTGTGTGTGTGTGTGTGTGTAGGGTTTGGGACGGCAGTCCTAGATGTGCGAACACCAATCGTGATCCTTGTGCTCATTGAGTGGTTACAGACCAAGCCCTGTCGGCCGCATTGGCTCCACAAGCCTGGTATTATGGTCAGCTTGTGGGGAGCGAAAGTAAACCAGGGTTTAGAAGAATATCAGACACTGAGTAATGGACTCCACGCTGTGTTAAAACATGCATGACATACAGTTGCCCACAGCACTTGCTAAGCGATGCAACACTGAGGTGTTGTTGAGAGTTCCTGACTCGTGCCTGCGAGTGAGAGTCGATTTGGCACCAACCTAATTACCCATACACACAGCTCTATTTGATGATGATTAAAGCCACTAGCACACACAGAGACACACACCTGCCCAGACACACCTTTGCCAGTCACAGTAGTTAGCGAGACAGGTGATGATTATTAGATGATAATAATTAAAAAGGCTTTAAAGCAGTATAGATAGAAGCGCAGTCTCATACAGAAAGACAAGATTGCCGCGCAACAACCACGTAATTATTCCTCGTCAAATGACCACCCTGAGGCAGAACACAAATGATAGCTTCCAGTTTTGTTTTTGATTGGGAAAAAACATTAAAGGTCTCCATAACAGATTCTGGTTTGTTGGGTGATACATCACTCGAATAATATTGCTGTTGTGATGTGAAAACCTCCTAATTCCAATTTTGATGATGATTCTTCACAGTCTGATGTTCGGTGGTTTCAAGTTTTCAGCTCAGATGAAGGAACACCCTTTCTAAATCCCTGGGATCATGTCAAAAAATGCACCGCCACAGAACCAAAAACACTCCCAGTGTTAGTAAAAAGCTGACATTTTGGACATAAATGTTTTACATTTAACGATGATGTTGTTAAAACCTGGCCTTGTTCCATCCAAACGGTATAACTTGCAACTGTTTGCATCATGCAAAGAATATATTTAGAAAAATGGTGGAAACAGAGGAACGGTAAGCCCGGCTCTGTTCAACGGTTACAACGCTCACTATAATTATCTCGTTATATCTCGTTCATTTAATCTAAACAAGTCTGGAGTCTTGTCATTACCGTGGCCATGCCTCCTTCACTAGGCAACCAGAAGAGGCTATCTAAAAAATGCTGGAAACAGAAGAACGTGTCCAAAATGTAAGTGACACACACTCATTTTGGCTTGAAATAAAGTATATTGTGGATAACGGATGCAGAAAGCAATTATTGAGCAATCGTTGGCTAAAAATAGCTGCACTGAATGGACAGAACGAGGTCAAAAACAAGGTCATTATAACGGTTCATAAATATTCCAAAATGGATATACAGGGAAACTCATTATATGTGATTCCGGGATTAAAGTTGAGGTGCATGCATCAGGAAAACATGGCTAAGCTCCTGCCGTCCCTCTTAAAATCGGTCTCATGTGTTGGACAATTTGTTCCCGAGGCAAAGACGAGCTCCTGAGCAGAATGTCTTAACTCTGGTCTAATCAGGGACAGCCTGCTCTTTTCTTCCTCTGACCACGTTACCTTCCCTCCAATATGCATGAAGCATCAGATGGCACAGGACGTTCACATGAATCTAACTCTTGTTTTTTTTTCCATTGTTAGTCTGCTTCAATAAACAGAAGCAGATGAGGTCGAGAACAATTTTGAAGTTTTGTGAGAAATGTTAAGTTGCACAATTTCAGGAAGATATCCACATTTATGTAAACTGTCTGCTGTTGGGTGGCCGTCTGTCTCTGCAGAAGTCTCTGAGGACATGTCCTATCTGTCATTTTTATCTCCATCTTGCCCCACAGCATCCCAAAGGAAAAGCAACCGGTTTATTCACCCAAAGGGGAAATGTCTCCATCCAATCGGATGCCACTCAGAGTCAGGAAATGGGCTTTTTGTGATAAATGCTGTGTAAATGAGGGCGGGGACAATTACAGAATCCTCACCAAATTCACCAAAAGCTGCACATTTTCTTCAGCACTCACGTGAGCCCTGCTTTCGGGATGAAATGGTCATTAAAGCTGCTATGAATATTATTAAAAGTAATATGTTCCTCTGGAGTTGGTGTAGACAAAAAAACAGAGCTAAAAGAAGAGTGAATATTGAACTTACATTTGTTAAATGGCAAACTGTGGCTAAAAACACAACTCCAAATGAATAGTAATGTTGTTGGGTAAATACTGGATGTGTATATAAGCAACATGTTTACCATGCCAACTTAAAAGGTGATATGTCAGAGTTCACAGCTTCTTTCAGCTGCCCTCAATTGAAATTGCATTTGTTAGTGCAGAAATCATGCCAGGCATTTGTAGATGGTACATAGTCCTCAAAAGGAAAGCCTGCACTTCCTTTTAAGAGGAACTCTGTCTTCTAATATAGCCATTAACTTTGTTTTTTATGGCAAGTAATCAAACAGCAGTGTATCCTTCAGCTAGGACAATTTCATCTCCAAGAAGGGGAGAATGTAACCGATACTCCCCAGTAGTGGTTAGCTAATGAAAGCTCGGGGCTTTCCAAGTGTTTGTCGCAAAACCAATGCAAACAATGATTTGACAGCTGTCTGGGTTTCAGCATTCAGAGATGCATTCTTTTTTTTCTGCCTGAGAACGGGAGCTTAAATTGCCATTTGCATTAATGAGGTAGTAAGTAATGTCTTTTGTGTTTACACTGATGACCTCAAAAACCAGACAGTAAACTGGGGGGCTAAGGCGTTTATTATTATCTCTAACCAGCCACCTGTGAAATCCCACATGTGTGGGCTTGTTTATGTATGTATCATTTTGCTTGTTTCAATACATTTTTATTCATTCAGTACTTTACACATATCTGTGAGTGTGTGAATGAGTGTGTCTGCATGTACCCGTCTCTCATGAATCCCCCCTCAGGGCCTTTCAGACATCTGGTTGCGGATGGGCAGCTTATATCTCCAAGTAATATGTCCAGTTAAGCCCCTGGGAGCCGCCGCTGTGCACATCATTACAGCCCTCCTCCAGCTTTGCTTGGAACTTTGCTGAAACCCTATCGTTTGGTTTAGAGGGGTACAAATATGCTGTATATCCTTTTATACTACTTCCTCCGGTCCGTCTCCCATCTGTTGCAGATTAGTCTTCAGAGTGTGTTTAGAGAGCTGAGCCCGTCGCCGAGCGGGACAGATAGTAAACCCAGAAGGTTTTAGTCAGAACTGTCAGGTAGGTCTGAATTAACAGAGAGGCCAACCGAGGATATGGCTGGCTGAGAGGAAAAACAAGGGGGGAGGTCGAAGGAGAGAGAGAGAGACTGCTCCAAAATTACACAGCGATTTACCCATGAACCTCAGGCCCGCTACTCGAGGGTCAGCGTTGAATGCCAACAGCCAACCGCCTGGCCAAATTCAACCACAGTCCCTGGGAGAGAGGGGGGGGGAGACAAACAGCCTGCAAAATGACCAGTCACGCCACTTTTCCTGTGATACTGAGTTTATTTAAGCACGGAGCTCAAAACCACTTTCATATGACACACAGCCTCGATATCTGTCGCCCTCGTGGCATTCCAAACCCGCCACCAAAATGTTGCCATGCTGAGCTAAGCTGATATCACTCCACTGCTTTGTTGTCCGTCTCATTTCTATCGCTGGCTCAGTAACCCATATACAGCGGGACAAAAAGCGCCTTGGGAATCAGCTATCAGAGCTAAAAGCTATATGGTTTCACACACACACACACACACCCTTCTCCGACACTGCGCTGCCTTGAGAACGGAGCCAACCAATGCAGGCAAACTGCAGCCCGAGTGTGACAAAGGGCCGGGGGTGGGGGAACTTGGTCAAACCTGCCGTTCCAAGCTCTTGTTGTGTTTCCAATGCTTAATTATGGGAAAGTGAAGGCACCGGTTGTGTAATACCTCTGTAATGCCTCTGTGTACACAACCCCAATCCCTGGCCTACATCTATCTCTTATGCAAAACTCATGTGGGATTCTCTCTCACACACACACACACACACATGCACGCACACACGTAAAAACAAACAGCTTTCCCTTAAATGTGATGCAATGCTGCTGCTTGTCTTGCATGATATGTCATCACATTCCCTCTCTTTTGTTTTCTTCATGGATTTGTTTTTTTTAAATTAAGCAATGCTTCCATCTAGCTTGAGTGACAAAGCCCTGACTTATGTTTCCTTTGGCTGAATGTGTCATGTGACACACTGTAGTCAGACAGATGGATCCTTAGATTAATAGAAGGATTGCATGTAAGGGCAATAAAGACGCTGCATCATTCTTTGTTCAAAGTATCGTTGAGGCCAGTAAAAATAAAGATTTTTAGTGTGCAGCTGGACTGTTTCACAATTATTTTGCTGTTAAAAGGAAATAGAGAAACTGGCTTCTTATCTTTGATTGTAGTCTTTTGGCTACCATCAAGCTCTGTTACATCTGTGGCATAATAACAGTTTGTTTGTGACTTTTTCTTTAGAGAGCAGCTCAAATATTTCACCTTCTATCTTTTATTTGTTTTTGTTTTTTAGTTTTTACCAATGAAGTGAAGCAAAGCTGCAGTGATACTCATATATTTTCAGTCAACAAGAACAAGACAATCTGGTTCTTGACATTCCACATCAGTCCGTCCCTCACCACTGTTCCAGTAAAAATATCTGCCTGTTCTTTCTCTTCTCTACTCTGTATGTGAGGCAATGTGATCACAGCAGCCTGGGACTTTGTTAATACGCTTCAAACACACACACACACACACACACACACACACACACACACACATACACACACACTCCTTTCACATTGTTAGTTAAAGTAACCTCTGGCTTTTGTTAAAGAAGGAATGCATCGCTTACCAATATCAAATTAGTGTTGGATGGGATGCACAAGACATGAAACAAGTCTTCCCTTTCTCTCTCACACACACACACACACACACACACACACACACATTACTATAATGACAGGAGGTTATTTTTGTTCCTTAATAGGTATTACAGTTTTGTGATGGTGTTTCACACTTATATCCCAGTTCCTCACTGAATGTGTGAAAGTCCTCTCTTATTTCATGCAAATACATTGCTATTATAAAGGATTGTCACACTGTGGTAAGTTGAGAGTGATGCTGTTTAACATTGCTGCCTATTTTTTTATCAATGCAGTAGATTGGATATGTGCATATCTTTGAAAAACATGACCAGCTACTCTCAGACCTTAGTTGCCATTATTTTTCAATGCAGAGAAATAAATGTCTTCATCTATTCTTAATTGTTTTTCCACAGTGGATATATTGTATAACCCAGTTGCCCGATGAAACGCTTTGTATCCAGGGGAATACTTCGGCTTGGCAAGATATTTTAGCCTACAGGGACCATCTAGGACTTGCATGCCGTCAGATTCAGGTAATGACTCTTATTAAGCGGTTTAAGTGAGGCAGACCCCGCCAAATCATGGAAACAAATGATAATAATGAATAACTTACCTCTAGACATGAACGGGAGAAGCCTCTGTACTGTTTTTGACAACCCCATTTAGCCCTGAAATAGCATAATTCCTCAACATAGTCTAATCAGCCTGTGAGTAGTGGAGGGATTTATAGAAAATCCCCTCAAAGTTCAGAATAATGGGCTACATGTGCAGGGATGTAGGCAGAACCAAAAGCACAATAACGATTGCCATACACACGTAAGGCTGAACAGAAGCTGCATTGAAGCAGCGATTATTTTCATTTTGCAACGATTTCTCTTAAATCTGATGCCTACTATTTTGGAAGCGAATGAATAGAACATTTGCACGCTAGTGACTGAAGTCAGCTCTAGCTTCAGACACCCCAAAGCCGATAGATTTAATGATTTTGTGAGAGATCACAAACGCTGATCCATGTGCAAAGGTTTTCTGTCTAGTCAAGGTGTTCACTTGCAAAGGTAATGCCAGCATGCTAACATGCGCAAAATGACAACGGGCCATGCTATCACTAGCTAATTAGCAGGAATTAACACAAAGTCCAGCTAAGTCTCATGGGAATGTCATTAGTTTTGCAGTTATTTGGTCAAAACTTAGATTTAGACCTGATAGTGTTTCTAGATTGAAAGTTGAATGCTCAGCATTACTATTCATGACGGGTTGCAGGAATGTCAGTACCTATTTTTTTTTGTGGCAATACATCCATTAGTTGAGAATAGTAGAGTCATGTCACACAATATCTCTTGGTGGCAATAGAGGAAGAGTCAGGGATCACCAAAGTCATTAAGATTCATTCCCTAGGCTTCCATGCAATAGTTGTTGAAATGTTTTAGTGTGGGCCGAACCAACACCAATAATGGGCTGTCCACTTTGCATTGCACTCATAAATGGTTTAAGTCAAGTTCTGTCAAGAAGAATCTGAACGGAAGCTTCCCAAACCAATCCCTATAAGCTCCCGTCACTTGACCATTTCCTGCATTTTACAGCCCTTTTATTGTTGCTCATATTGTCCCAAAGGTGTGCAGGTAACACCCTGCAGTGGTTGACAAATCTCAGAAGAGGGTTTTATGACAGAAACTTAAATCTCACTCGGGCCCAGGAGTGTCGGGGAATATTAACACCGAGCTGGCGAGACCACTTAGCAGCACTTCGACGGACCTGATATGCGGCAGCGAGTTAGGCTGGTGGGCCTTGTTAGCGAGGTCTCAAGATCCTTTTCCTGGTGTGAAAGGCTGCTGAGAGGTGTCTGTCGGCGTCAATGGGGCTGAATGAGGCATCATAATGGATGTGAATTGAGACGTGGATCGGAGGTCTTTTTGTGAAGCAGAGATGTGTGTGAGTTCGTTTGTCAGCCGCTGTGCATATGACCTTTGTAAGCAGGACACTGCTGATTAGAATCAGAACGAGAGTCCGGATACTGGTGTCTTTATCTTTATCTACTTGTAGAAAGATGTGTCTGGTGGGAGTTGGTATGGATATATATTGACAACAAATAAGTCCATATGACACAGGGCCATATACAGGTCTAAAAAGGCAGTCACGGATACAGTCTTCATTCAAAAGAAGTTTCGCTTTCATAATTTGAAATGCCTCTATTGTGATTTTTGTTGTTGTTGTTGTCTGGGCTTGTCAGCTTTGGTTCAGCAGTGTTACTTGTTGTGTTAGGACCTTTTTCAAGATTTCTCTTGCAGCTAACATCATGAGTGAGTATGAGGAGACAGAAGTGTGCACCGTCTGTACAGTTCATGGGGTCTCTTCCCTCTTTGCGATGGCTGATCGTTGAGACGAGCTACAAGCATTTGTGCCTTCAGACTTGCTGCGACAACTGTTCTTACGAACTAGTTCATCTCAAGCATACACTAGCCTTTTCAAGGTGGTGGGACAGAGAACATGACTGTTTCCTACAAATTATATTTAATTGCTGATAATTTATAACTCCACCATAACCTCCACACCCTTAGATTAACAGAATTATATGAACATGGCGTAGCCCTGAAAATTGCCATTGAAGGTAATAATCGTGCTGAAAACTTTCAAAAATTCAAAGCTTATGTTGGTTTGTTTAGGAGAGCTATTTGCACAACCGTATACATTTCATATGGTATTTGCACTTTGCGCTACTTTAACATTCGGAATGGTCTCCGTGTTTTAATGACGACCTGTCCTGCAACAAGTTGAGACATGTCACTGTCCTCGTCGATTTCTGTTTTGAACAAACAGAGGGACGTCACCACTGATATTTGCATTCTAAGGAGTCAGTTAAACCCCCTCTTTGCCTCCTGGGGATGAAACAGAGTGGTGGTGGTAGTAGAGTCCAGGTGTGAATGGCCGTTATAAAATGAAAATGCAGAAGAGAGCACGTCTGCTTAGCACAATAAAAGGTTAAGAAAGGGCCAAATTACCAGCTGAGTTCTGTTCCAACAGATAGATGAAATGTGCAGCCAGAAGGAGTGAGTAAGCGTGCTGGGTATGTGTAGTCTAGACGAGGTCTTGTATTTCAAGTCTAGAGAAAGCCAGTAGATCTTGTCTGAACCCCAGGCCAAAGCTTTTGCCAAAGAAAGACAACACTGCTCAGAAAGTCCTTGATCGAAAGGTTTCTGCCCAAACTCAGTTTGACTTCACTGTGCTCAATGTTACCGAATAATACTAAATATCAGCCAAATATCAGGTTTCTCCATTAAATCAGATTAATGTGTTATCAATGTCAGTGTTTCTCCCTGTCCTAGAGTCGTTGTGGTTTTATCCATCTTGCTTAAATAGTCGTGACATGTGATGCTGCGAGTCAAGTGATATCATTTTGAATAACGCAGAGCACTTGCCATTTTTCTAAATTAAAAAAAGGTCCCATCTAAAGCAGCTGTATAGCTATGGTGAAACTGTGCATTTGTGCACATTCACTATGTCTGCATCTTACGTTTGTATTTGTAAGCGTTTGGCTTGGGTCAAAGGTCACTGCATAAACCCTCCATTTGTTAGTTGCTGCTCTTCAGCCTCCGGCATGTGAATGAGACCAGGGTGTCCTCCATTCAGCACATGTCCACATGGCTTTACAGAGGGCTGATACATGACGCCTTTGCCTTATAATGACTAAGACCCATTTAAAACCTCAAGTTTATTTTGCAAAGCGAGGGACAGAAGACAGCTAAGTTGTAATCCTGCTAATTGAAAAGCCAATGAATCCAAACATAAAGAATGACGTCAAAGTCCTCTTTCCTTTGTGTTTCTTGGCTGTAAAAGAATCAAAACCAACAATAAGACTACATTTTAAAGAACTTCAGATACTTTCTGCACCCTCTCTTCTGAGAGGAAGTAGAGGAGACGGTAAGGTCAACTATCCTCTAAAGGACCCCCGGTCTTTGGCCACAAGCCCAGGCCCAGTCTGAAGGGCTGATATCTGCCTATTGTGTGGGATAAAGCCACTCATCCTCTGACCTGTCCTCTATTCACGCCAGATAATTCCTCACACACTCATTGTCTGTATTTTTAACCCAAATTAAGTACTTGTCTGTCTCAAAAGTATAACTTTTTCCTCTCCATCCATCTGTCTGAAATAGGATTTAGAGAGTTTTTCCTGTTAAATATCTCGGGAAACTAAATGCACATCTTTCAGAGGGTTAAACGAGAAGCGGCTTTCGCAGAGCACCGCCAAGATCCCTGGAAAACTAGAGAGCTTTTCTGAAAGGTTTACCCGCTGACTGGACTGCCAAGGCCTCTCTCTATCCCTCTCTATCCCTCTCTATATCTATATAGCTTCTCTCGGTGAAGCACATAGACAATCCCATCTCCATGCACACAGAGGATCTCTCACTCTGCTAAGCTATAGCTATCTAACGGAGCTATTTCTCATTTGTAGCAGGTATTTTGGCTGGAGACAAACAGCTCTGCTGGCCTCTCTGCAAGTCACTTTGTGGGGTTGTCAAGGCACAGGGTGTCTTTGTCTGCCGGACAATTGAGTAAACTCATTTGTCATTTTAGGCTCTTTAAATGAAGCCGTTGCTGCTTTTCAGCCTTTGACAATGACGGATGGTGCAGAGCTCCCCCGGGCATATCAAGCTAGTTGTTTGTATTTTGTCCACTGCACTGTTTTTGAGCAACATTTCACATCTTATATTTGATAATGCCGGTGTCCCTTTTCTCACATGTTGGATATCTTATTTTACAACAAAACTCTTCTGCCGGATTGTCAGGAGTTTCCTGACGAGAAGTGCTCTTTGACAATAACGTCGTTGTGATTGGCTGAAGTGAGAGACGAGGACGGGGGACCCCTCTCCTCTCACTCATTCTCCAAAATGAGGAAGGGGGCGTTGGTACCAGTGACGGGCTGAGCAGACAGATCCCCAGCGTGAGAATTTCCTGAGATGGATGAGGCTGCCTTGGGAGGAAGCACAGTCAATATGTAACTGGGAAAACCTCAAGAAGAACATGAGGAGTTTCATTTTGGACAGAAAAATGATCAGCTCCTTTTATATATTTCAATACTTCTAAATCAGGGAGAGACGTTTGTCATGGTGTTAATATGTTGGCAAACACTATGCTACCAGTCCAGCACTAAACAGCAGATAGGCAAGTGTTAAAAGCTAACCATATTAACTCAACTGTTTCTGCTTCCCCCAAGTGGCTTAGAAAAATCAGTTATTCTAAGTTTAAGTTAACTAATGTCCGTTTAAAAGTACCATAATTTGCCACAGCTTTGTGCTGTTAGCCATTTTCTAAAGCAAGACTTAATTGTCATCAAATAGCATATGGTAGAACCTTTTACAAAGTCTGATTTAGCTCAGATTATTGCAAAAATATTCTGTTTTGTTAATGAGATAAAAGGAGCAGCTGGGCCCAAAACACATGCATTGTCACGGGATCTAATCAGCAGCAGAGTAGAAATGAATGTGACATTATTGGAGCAAATGACATGAGTTGCATGAAACTTGATGACCCCTGACAGCATTTAATGACAGCGAGCGTGCAACTATGCAGTCACTTGCATTCACTTGTCTGAAGGGAAGTTGAAGGGAAAAAAAATGAAGCTGGTGATTTTGATGCAAATAACAAATATATGAAAAAAAAGCAATGAGTCGATTTATGGTCTTTTACACTTTTATTCTCAAAAGTAAAAAGATGAGTTTGAAATTGACTGGTATTAATGACCATTCACTCATTTCTTATACGGCAGTGAGTAGTCTGGCTTGTAGAACCAAAATGTTTAGAAAGATTAAGACAGACAGAGAAAGAGTGTGAGAGTAGAGTGGACATGTCATCTGGCTCTCAGGAATCCTGCAGCCGAGATGGGGGGCTGGGCGGAGGGCTTGATGTCACTCTGGTGGAGGAAGGGGGTTTTAGAGATAGGTGGGGTGTTGACTGTGAAGTGTGTGTGTGATTGAAGTGCAATGGCAGGCGATTTGCTCTGAAGGGGGAGGGGGGGTGAGGGAGGGGCTGACAAGTCTTGGCTGCCCCAAGAGCACACACACACACATCCACTCACTCCCACACACTCACAGGGATCAGAGACACTCCAGATACAGACGTCACCTCTCTGCCCTCCTCTTTTTGCTCTTTGGACCTCAACATTTTGGATAGCTGAAGGAGCCGCTCCCCAGTTGCGGCGTGAGTGAAAGTTGCGTCTGTTCAGACTTTCCCCCTCACAGCTGACGTTGGGGGAATACTTCCTGGCTGAGTGGGATCTGGATCTGATTAAGAGCTTGGATCCGTTGAGCTTGATGCTGCAGACATATAGCCAGAGTTGGAGCAACTGTGTGAACAGGGGGATTGTGTAAGTGAATGAGGGCTTTATGTGAAGGCGGAAGGAAAGATGCTTTTCCTGGAGGTGAGAGGAAAATAGATGAGCTGAAACTTGCCAAAATGCAGAAGGATTTTGTTGAATGAAGAGCGCTTTTGCAGCTCTGCTGTGGAAAATGCTTCCACCCAAGTTCCACCATAACTTAGATCTGTGCGCGAGAGAGGTGATCTTGCATGTGTGTAATGCTCTATTTGTGATATAGTACGTGGTGTGTGTGTATAGAAATATACACACTCATTATGTGTCTGTGCAGGTGGTCTCACTCAAGCTGTGTTAAGTCTCCTGACACCCATTTGGCCTTTAAAATAACACTCTTTGGCCAGTCAAAGAGCGATGACCTCGGCCTTTGAACTCTACAATTTAATGGTTTTCCTAAAGTAAATCCTATGACGTTTAGAGAAATAGACCACTTTGTTTTCACTGTTTTGGTCTCGGCAAGTGCTCAACACCTCCATATCTGTCATTTGAATTAACTGCAGATAACTAAAGCTGCAACTTCTCTACCGATTTGATGTTTGCATAAATATCTGCTCACTGAGAGAATTTGATACACATCTGTAAAAGTCAGTAAATTAGGACGTATTCCTTTAGTTTGCCCGGGGGTTGTGTTCATTTAAAAATCGCACGTGTTTGACTAACCAATTCTTCGGCGAAGGAGGGCCCCTTTTAAAAGTGTCAGTTAAGCGGGGGAGGCGCACACGATTAACCGTTAGCCGGCTACATCTGGCCCGTGTTTACACAGACCCAATGTTGTGACTCTTTAAATGCCTTTTTTCAAAGAGTTTCCCTTTTAACCTCTTTAACCTTCTCCTGTCACGTCTCCGCCGTGGCCCGGGTTAGAGTAAGGAATGCTTGGACATTTTGTTTTTGTTTTCGACAAAGACAGCCATTGTGTTATTGCCAATGGGTGACATGGTGTAATGCGAGTTGCAGTGTGCATTGGCTCAGGAATCCGCAGTCACGTTTTTTTCCCTCATAGCTTGTGGGATGAGAGGCAGGAGAGCTGAAGGGCAGCGAAGAACAGATACCAGGGCACCAAACTAGAAAAGATCAGATTCTTTGGTTTTAGCTTGTGAAAAGGGAGGATGTTGCTTTATTTTGTCAATAATGAAAGTAATCGAATACCAAAGAAAAAAACGTTTTTTTCTTCATGCATGAGGTGATGTTTTGATGTTCTTTGGCACGTTCCTTTCCAAACATGTCAATGGCATCATGCAATATCGTGCCAATGGGAACACAATCACTCTAGTAATTGCCAGTTCGTAAGATGTGATGGCTCTCATGTTGTTTAAGTCTGTGGTGATGCTGGGTGGCCATTTGGCTTTGTTGGAAAAACCCACATGTGTCCATTAACAAATGTCATGTCTACATTTTTTGCTGGAAATCAAACTTGCAACCATGCTGTCACCAAGAAAAAAAAGAAAACCAAGACCCCTTATTCTTTCACAAACTACCATTGTGCCACTAAAATAGTGGCTAAAACGTGTACTCCATCTAATTGCAGAACTTTGTGGTCTGAACTAGGTCAGTCGAGATAAAGCAGAACAGGTCAAGAAAAGCTTCTGGGTGATAACATTATCTATCCTACCATAAAACCTGATAGATTAGTCACTGGAGAACAAAGCAACAGTCAAATACCCTTTTTGGTTGTGTGATAAGAGCTTTGGTTTGAATTTTAACAGCATTTCTAATCTGTAAATTCAGTGTTTAGTGTCCCTGGGCTTCATTCAACTGTATGCTAATTGTGGCAATGCTAATATTTCCCCAGTCGTGTTACTTTTGACTAAACAGCTTGGCGTTGGAGGCTTTAAGGGTGAGCTGTGAAGACAGAAGTGACATTTTTAGGAGGATGGGGCTGCACAACAACAGCGTTTTGCTTGTGAATTCAGTTGCAACTGACCTGTGACCTTTTGGAGGGGGTGCACGCAAGATAAACATTCTTTATCATACATTTTTAGTAGGAAAAGTAGGAATGGCGAGTGAACTACGACACCTATTTATGACGTAAAGACGTGTCAAAGTACTTCCACGATCTTCAAAAAAGGATTTCAATTTGCTATTTACATATGTTGTATCTGATAAGGGACTCTACAGAAGTTATTATGACAGAGGTGGGAAAGGTCAGAAAAGGGGAAAGGTTATGTTTTTTTTTATTTTTGCTAAAGGGAGGATATTCAATTTTTTTGGGAGGTCAGGGGAGGGTCTAAAATGTTTCCTTGCCCCACATTTATATTTTATTTCACTCTTTTCTTGCTAGATTTACTGTAAAATGAACCCTTCCATAAACATTATTACATGTGAAACTTGCATGTACGCCTATTGATTGTTCATCGACAGCGGTAACAACTGTTTATTTAGTAGCTTTTGGTTCAAAAGTATAGAATTTGGAATGATTGGAAGACAGGGCGCACCATTTGTCATGTTTATCATCATTTTGGCAATTCCTAATTCCACTCGGAATGTGCGATTTGGGCTATGTTAAATTTATTGCTCCATTCACATATCTAGCTTGAAATCAGGGTTGAATTGAGATTTGAAAAACAATTATTAATAACACTGGGGAGGGTCTTGCTTTAAAAAAAGAGTCATCATCCTAATGTCCCTGATACTGTGCTGTTGTGTAAAAGATTAAAACTACATGAAGTTTTGAGGGCCTGTGTGACGTTTCTGACAGCTTTTACCCAAACAAGTTCTATTCTGGTACATATTTGCATGTCAAAGAGGCAGAGCAGGGCAGATCACAAGTGTGCTTTTTCAACACCATGAGACCAAAGTGCTGTTTATCAGGCTGAGGGGGCTCAGAAGAACATGGCTGCTGAGATAAGTGGGCTACTGCTGAAGGCGGACGACACAGCGACGAGACTGATTAATCCCTATTCATGTAACAGGCCAACTGTTATCAGCTCGTGAAGAGGAAGAAAAAAAAGCAGCTGGAAGTGGATTCATGCTCCAGCAGTCTTGAGTGGACACATGCAGATTGTTTTGAAGGTTGATCATTTGTCTTTTGGAAGATTATTGCCACATTACTTAGCAATAGTGATTTCCTGCAAGTAAATCACCTCCCCAGCACAATGTGGTAGGCTGCGCTGCTTACACGTGCTTCAGTACGTTGTCGCACAGTGGATAAGAGCAACAGATGTTTGGTGGATAACAGCTGGAAAGTTCTGTTGCATCACGTCAAAGCATTATAATTCTAGTTGACAAAGAATGTGCCTTTGTAAGTACTGCTTTATGGTTGGTTGTTGAATAAGTGCACCACACTGGAAAAAGCTTGCAATGGTTTTCCTTTTATATATCATCCTAATGTCTTAAGTTCCCTTTGAAGGTGGACAAGTAGTAGTTTGGGTACTTTATCAAGCACGATTCTGTAATGGATAAACAAAGGAAGTCATGACATACTCCACTAATGGGATGGAAAATAACACAAGTTATTCTTGTGTGTGACTCAAGAGGTTGAATTGTGAAAGGATGGCCTTGTGCGTTACAGAGAAACTTTGTCCTTTCGCAACTCTTAAAATACTGTTGAGAAACAGAGATTAAAACGAATTGACTGATTGCAGGCAAATACAAAATGCAGAGGAATTTACAAAGAGTGCAAAAAGACCTAAATCAGCATGTATCCCAGCCAGTGACAAGAAAAGGCGAAGTAAAAGCCAGAGCTTTGGGCATAATCAAACAGAGGAGGTATAAAAAATTAAAGGTATGTTTTATAAATGTGATTCCTAAATCCTCCCTTCTTATCCACAGCGCCCGTGTGTGATGAACCTGGAGCGCAGCGAAAGAGGGGAGCGCCCTTCTCCTCGAGGCCCGGACATGGAGCCTCGTACTGGGGGAAAGATGGGGAAAATATCCGTGGGCTTCCAGAGGAGCTCCACCTCAGATGACGACTCTGGGTGTGCGTTGGAGGAGTACGCGTGGGTGCCACCGGGACTCAGGCCTGAGAAGGTAGGACCCCTTTACATGTTTCCTCTAAAATTACTTAATTGACTTAAATGACAGCCGCCCTTTGTCTTGTCGGTGGTTGAATTGATAGCACTGCTTGCCTTCTGCTGCAACAGTTCTCTCTCATTTATGTGTACAATCTAACTGATCGTATGATGGAAAGAAAGATAATATAGGATCCTTCAAACTCTAAAATGACGAGAGGATGATGCTCCCAGTGCACTAAACAAAGCTACCTATCGGCTGACATGATGTAAATTCCTTCTGTCCTCTAAAGTTCATTCATCCGACTTCATCCGCAGGTCCAGATGTATTTCTCCTGTCTGCCAGAGGAAAAGGTGCCGTACGTCAACAGTCCCGGAGAAAAGCACCGGATCCGACAGCTCCTCTACCAGCTGCCGCCGCATGACAACGAGGTAGAGATAGTGAGAGAGAGAGAGAGAGACAGTGTCGGGGGTGTGTGATCAAACACACATGCCACCTTGTTATGACTTATAAAAGCTCCTATAGGGCCCCTCGGAGTATCTTAAAGTCTTGTAAATTTTGTCAAAATCTGATAAGTGCGTCATAGATATTGCAGCTAAGGGACGGATAAATGACAGCAAGGAGTCAAGTTAATTTTGTGAACTACAACTAAGGTAAAGTTTTGGCACAGTCTGAAATGTTTCTGGCACTGTAATTTAAACTGAAATGCCAGATGTTTTCATCTGGCATTTCAGTTCATCTGCTTTCATTTCATATTCTTCAGCTTAGTCTTCGACTGCTTTCAGGGCTAACATGCAAACGGTTAATTCAACTGCTTACAGAGCTTAAACTTGATTACAAAAGGCAACATTCTCTGAAGATTTTGCAGAGATTTTTTTCTGGGCTTGTTGCTTAACATTTTTAAGAAATGTTTCAAATATTAGAAATCATGAAAACTGTTGAAGTGAAAGTAGCTTCTGAAGTAATCGTGTAAAATGAAAGTGCTGAAAAGAGTTGAAATCCAAGTCGGAATGAAAATGATGAATACAGCTGGAAGTGGCAGTTGAAGTGGAAGAACTTGGTGCCAGTTCAAGAGTATACACTTACAGAGACTGTCAGTCAAAGTGTTAGGTGGAAGTGGAAGCGCCGGAAGCAGTTGGAGTGAACAGTGGAATTTGTAGGAGTACATTTGTAAATGCTTTCACTAATTACACTTATACTGATTTCACCTGCTTTTGGCTCTTACTGTTTAACACTTCAACTCCCATACAACATCTCACAATATGTTGCACTTGAAGACATTTAAATATGTGTACAAACATATACACATTTTTATAAATTTGGTATAAAATTGACAATAAGAAATGGCAAACCCAGCCCTAACTAAACTATAAAGCAGCAGCTGAGTAGAATCTTAACAATCTTGCTAGTCTTTTCTTGTAAACTAAAACAATGGCTGCATTCCCTCTTCTGGGTAATAGCTTTATGGTGTGTAAACCCAGCACTCCTTTCACATCTGTGTTAATAGAGTTTACATTAGGAGATATGGTGGAGGGGTTATCACCAGAGGGGAGGCCCTGGGGGCTACTGTCTGACGGAGGTGGTCTCTGTGTACACACATGGAAGGTACACAATAGTAACACTCAACACACACACACACGGTGTTTGACTGTGCGGTTTTATGATGTTTGTCGGCAGACGTGGTGGTTGAGGGAGCAAAACTGCCGGAGGATTCCGAGTGCAACTGTGGTTCGAAGGGAGAAGCACTCAGTGTGTGTTGTGTGTGTGCGCAAAAGGGCGAGACAGTGAGTGTGTGGAGCTCACACACCGGCTTCGTTTACTGTTGTTTAGAGAACAACCAAGCTAGTTGTTAGGATAGTCTCGGGTCCTTTATCTGTGCCGTCATCACCATGTCTAAACACAGAGGAAGGGTTTGTGTATTGCTCACGCCATCCTTTCAACACAGCCTTCAGGGGAATTAGCTTTAATTAAACCCTTTTTTCCAGCCATATATAGACTGCATGTCATATACTTCCCTCAAAGTTGCAAGAAAAGATGAAAGCTGAACCACCATCATTAATGGGTGGAAGTGCTAAATCAACCTCTCTGGGCTTTCACTTTGTCAACTCCACTCATCTCTCTTTCTTTCTTTCTTGCAGGTGCGTTACTGCCACTCTCTGACGGAGGAAGAAAAGAGGGAGATCCACATGTTCAGTGCCCAGAGGAAGAGGGAGGCACTGGGGAGAGGAACACCCAAGATCCTGCCCCGAGCTCTGCACCACACCCGTTGTGAAAATGTAAGGGCCACACATCGATACCCACGAGTAGACACACATGCATATGCACACATGACCTTGCGTCGTTTAGTGCTCATGTAGCCATAAGGTGAGCTAGGAGGAAACCAACTTGTGGGTCTTAAGTTATTTATATCGCAAGCAGCTAACACCCACCATCCCAACACGTAGCAGCCCGAGGCTGATTGGCTAATGCGATGGTTTAAATCATGGACATAAACCTCCTCATTAGGGCGAGAGGGGAAGCAGGGAAATTGGGAGGCTCACGCTCAAGCCGAGCGGAGAAGCCAGTTCCTCATGAGGAATTTGACAAATTTCCTGCCGCCCATCTATATCTCAGCATGACAGGCTGCAAAAGAATTTACAGGTTAACAACTAATTCTTGCATAAAGTCTTAAAAACCCTACTTTTTTCCAAACAAGTCTCAGTATGCGGCACATATTTCCACATCAACTGCAGCTCAGCTCAGTACATGCAGCTAGTTTTAAGACTTTCTGGAAAAGAGTCAGCTGGTTTGAAAACTCTTGAACAAAGTGGATTTACAAGAGTTTTAGATGTATTCACTGGTAAAACAGAAATTGTTTGGTCTGTTAAATACATAAACAGTGTTATGTAAGCATGTACTGTAAAATAAAAGTATCCTATTTATCCTTTGTGTTTTTATGAATCCAAGCTATTTTTCAGTCAACTTGTTTAAGGGAACCTTGGCTTTCAGGGAAAGAGAGACATCTTGCTCAAGGCATGCTGGTTGGAGTCATAGCGAGCTATGAACAAACAATACATTGGAAACAATCCGAGAACTGGACCTCTGTTTCCTACTTTTGATTTGGTTGGCCAAAACACTCAAGAGTCATTCAAGCTGCCCTCAACCGTATTCCGGAAAAACTTCCTTTCGATGCAACAAACATAAATATTAGTGCTACGTGGCTTCCGGGAAATTGAGCCCTGACCAATGAGTAAACCACATCATCTGCCAGGCTAGCCATGTTAATTCCCCCTGGACAGGCAGATGCAGTCTGTCATCACTCAAACACAGATGCTGCCACAGTGATGCAAGGTCACACACACACTGTAATGACACATAGGAGCCCCAACGGACACACACATTCTCACACATACTGAACATGCATGTGTGTCCCATATATGCTCTGCAAACACACAACCACCCTTTGACTCGCACATTGTGGATGTACACGAACTGCACATGCCTGTGTATTCAAAAGGATATGTCACGAAGATGTGTACATTCACACTTTGTCAGGCTCCAGTTTCCTAGTGGGGGACACTCAACACCACCATATCCGGGGCCCCTGTGTGTCCACCCTGGTAATAATGGTTAACAGCTGGGCATGCTATCCCATAGCTGCCTATGGGTGTGTCATAGCTCTGCTGGGCTATATAAAGACTCGTGATTGCACGTTCAGACATGCGCTTACAATCTCTGTGGAGTCATACGATCTTCCGACTCAGGACCAAGGCCAGTGTATTCTGTTTAAGCTTATGGGACAAAATGTATAAGTCAATCCATTCACATGTATATTGTTATTTTGCATCTGCCCCTCATGTTAACACAAAGATTTAATTACAGTTTCCATGTTAACAACCGTTGCTGTTTTTGTAGTGTGACCGTCATCGCTGTAGGATTCACCGATCTGTTTTGAATGGATCATATTCCTTTGGCTCTTGCAGTGTGATCACCTGTTGTTTGGCCTTCTTTGTTTTAGCATCAGCTGTGATTGAAACATCAGTGGATATGTGATATATTTTGAATAGTTATCTCCATAATCTTTTTTTTGTTTATGTTGCATTCCAAATGTGTCACAAGCATCAACTGTACCACACGTCTATTTTTAAATCTCTCTCATATGTCTCTGTATATCTCCACGGTTTCACTCTCAACGTAGCAAAGTTATCCACAGATTAATTATTAATGCATATTAAGCACGGTCATAGACTCAATGATGAACCCCAAAGTGTAGTAAGCCCCTTTGAATAAAAGAATCAAGATGCCTGAAATATAAATCTCATGGATCAGCTGTTGTTTGTGTTTGATTGTCAGTGTGGCGGAGGCATCAATGGAGGGGAGATGGCAATTTTTGCCTCCAGAGCAGGGCTGGGCCCCTGCTGGCACCCAGCGTGCTTTGCGTGCACCACGTGTCAAGAGCTGCTGGTGGATCTGATATACTTCTACCAAAATGACAAGATCCTCTGCGGGCGCCATCATGCTGAGATTCTCAAACCACGATGCTCTTCTTGTGATGAGGTAAGGCTCAGCAGTAGTAGTAGCACTACCCACTCAATGTTTTACAATGAACCATGGCAATACTAACACCAAGTCCATAGAGTTCCACAGAGCTAACAGCGGTATGTGCCTTTCCCTTCAGATCATCTTTGCGGATGAGTGCACAGAAGCAGAGGGTCGTCACTGGCACATGAAGCACTTTGCCTGTTTCGAGTGCGAGACAATGCTAGGGGGGCAGCGCTACATCATGAAAGATGGCCGCCCCTACTGTACTGGCTGCTTTGAGTCACTGTATGCAGAGTACTGCGAGGCCTGTGGTGAAAACATCGGTGAGTTATTCTTGAATGGTGCTGGTTTATTTATTTTTCTTGGGGTTAGGATGAAGAACTTAACTTTTTATACGCAAGGTCGAGCACAAGATCCTGTTGATTCTTTGACTACTTGCGCAGAAGTACGATATCTAATAGTATGCTCCTTTTCTATCCATCCAACAATCCTTTAGGTGTTGACCATGCCCAGATGACCTATGAAGGTGTACACTGGCATGCTGCGAACCAGTGCTTCTGTTGTGCCCAGTGCAAGACATCCTTGCTGGGCTGTCCCTTCCTGCCAAAGCAGGGTCGCATCTATTGCTCAAAGGCCTGCAGCCAGGGGGAAGATATTCAGGCCTCTGACTCGTCTGATTCTGCCTTCCAGTCTGCCCGGTCACGTGAATCACGGCGCAGTGTGCGCATGGGGAAGAGCAGCAGGCCTGCCGAACAGTGGAGACAGTCACAGCTGTTTAACCCCCCTGCCGCTGTACCTTCGTTTGATTATAAGTTTGGAAATGGAGAGGGCGATGGCGATAGAAATGGAGATGCTGATTGCGACATTGGTATCGTAGGGCGCAAGATGGCCCGTCTAGGCCTGGAGGAGGAGAGGTTCTGGAGGGAGCGGGAGGAGCAGGATGCTGGTGGAGAGGAGGATCCAGAGGAGTGGGCCCAGCATGAGGACTATATGACTCAGCTCCTTCTCAAGTTTGGTGACCGCGGGATGTTAAACAAACTTCAGCAGCCATCACTAAAATCTCCCAGCGCTAGCAGTGACAGAAACAGGCTAATGAGTGTCTCTGATCCCTGGCTCAAGCCTGATTCTACATCTATCGGGGATAGCGCCTCCTCTCCCACCCCTGCTAGTCCCACCCAGAGCCAGACTTCCAATCAATCCCGAGCCAACAGCCTTAGCCCTGGATTGATGAGCAAGAAGCACCTGCCTGAAATGTACTGGGCCCAATCCCAGGATGGGTTGGGAGACTCAGCCTACGGGAGTCATCCAGGTCCCGCCAGTGCCAGAAAGATCCAAGAGCTGGAGTTGGACCAGGATCAGGACCAATCTGGGACAGGGAGACGGGCCTTCTGGCCAGACACCAGGCAGTGGTATGAAGATTCCCTTGAGTGCATCGCTGATGAGCTGAGGAAAGCCGAGCAGGGTGCTGGAGACTCCATGGACTCCCTGGCGCTCTCAAACATCACTGGTAAGGAGACTGTTGGTTGCATGTATTCAGTAGAAAAATGTGCTTTCTTTTTCTATTGAACAGCTGTTCAAAACTTGTCTGTCCTGTTTGCTCTTTTTAGGTGCATCAGTGGATGGAGAAGGTAGGGATAGACCTATAGTCTACACACTCGCCATACAGGATCCCTCAGTGGCAGATGACTGCGAGAAGATGAGCAACATGGGAACCTTTAATTCATCTCATCTTCACCACAGTGCCAACTCTCTCAACCTAAACATGGAGAAGGGAGATGAGGAGGTAGCATTGTCAAAGAGGAGAGGCACACCAGGAGGACACCTCTCATTGTCCCCAAATTTGGAAGGCCTCCCACCCTCCTTTGTCCATGCCCCAGCTCTGAGGAGGAGCAGGTCCCAATCCAGGCCTCCTCAGATGGTCAAGTTCTCAGAGGACACTGTGGACAATGGTTACAATGATGGATTCGATGTCAATATTAGAAGGCATCCCATGAGTGAGAGGCCACAGCGGAGGGCGTACTGCCCAGAAGAGATGGGCAGAGAGAAAAGTCGTCCAACGAGCCAACATGGACGCAGCAGGCAGCACCAACACCGGCAACACCACAGGAGCCGCAAAACTCGCTCGGACAACAACCTTCACATGATGCCTTTGGAGAAAGCACAGAGGCCGTATGAGCCCCAGCAGCAGGGTCTGGTAAACTCTCCATGTGGTGCCATGCTCCTACAGCATCCTGCAAACAGGCTACCCTTGGCCTACTCCCAAACCCGTTCTGACTATATGCTTCAGAGCTCAGCTCAAGGAGACCCACGAGTCGAGCAATTCATGGGTCTCTACAGAGATGAGGACGACTGTTGTTCCACTTGCTCTTCCTCATCGTCAGACTCTGAGGAGGAGGGCTATTTCCTGGGCCAGCCAATCCCTCAGCCTCGAGCGGGTGGGTGCTACTACGCTGAGGACTACCCGACGAGGGTTACAGCCCTCTCCTCCCAGAGCCACGGCTCACAGACTGGTCGCAGAAAAGGCCACCGCTCCAAAAACTGTATCATCTCTTAACAGCTCAGAGTGCATTTACATTATAACCTGCACTACACTTAGCAATAAAGTCAGATTTTCTGATTATATGACGGATCAAATCTGGGTTTAGAAAGGCAGTTTGAAGCAAACAATGTGCACAGACTGCGTATTATGCCCTAACAGAAGGTCAAGATGCATATATTTCAGGCACGGATCTACTGAAAGAAGAAATCAAACTGCGAAGACAGATTTGTGCAACATATAGTCAGAAAATCTCTTGTGTGTGCAAATTGACCCCATATACTGGGTCTTATTGAATTTAGCACTAACAAGATGTACTCGTACATATGGAAGCCTGTCTTAAGACAGTGCAGACCAGAATTATGCAGAGTTGGCAGAGTGGCGACTTTTTCTTTCATTGCAGAATTTGCTGTTTTTTTTTTTTCCCTCCATGTTCAATGTTCAGTTAAAAGTTTTGCAGCAATATCTTTGTGTGCATTAAAGTGGATACTTACTGAACACAGGAGTTGACGTAGAAAATAGAAGCAAACCAAAAAATTATTTAATGCATGATAGTACAAATGATTATGTATATACTAAGTTAAGATTTTAATACTGCTATTTTTTATATCCGTGGTTTTAAGAATTGTTTCTGTCCAAGTGAATGATAGATAAAAATAGCAGTTGTAACGGTAAACAAAACAGACCTCGTTAATATTTCATGAGAAACCAAGAAGGTGCCACTTCATAAACTGTGCTGTTCACAATAAAGTGCCATGTTACTCTGTAACAATGTTTATGACATATTCGGCAACGCTATTGGTGTACAAACTATGATACGTACGGCAGGAACACCTGCATTATCCAAATTCAGCTGACCTGTTCAATACCCTTGCTCTGACATAACCAGCTAAATGCTTCATGATGTAAAGACGCTTGTAATAAATAATTTTCTCCTCAAAGTTTCAGGAATGGTTGTCCTTTTTTCTGATAATGTTCATTTTCAAATGACATTTTGTAACCCTCAGATTGTAGTGATGTTAACAGTAAGATGCACTGAAGAGTTTGTGGGGTTTTGTGGGGCAGCATTGGGATCTGCTGGAAGTTGAAAGAAAATTTGCTAGCTTTTGCATTTTAAATGAATTTTAAAGTGATGCTTGTTGCTTCATTGTTATAGGAGACTATACTAAAATACCAAAATATAAGTATGGCTGTGGGAGACACAATGAAACACTAAAATGGAGTTTAATTATACCAATAAACTGATCTTTAAAATGGATTGTCTGTGATTGGGTATTTATGTAACTTGTGTTATTAGATCACAATAAACCAAACCATAAAGTTAACAGAAACAATCTTTACTACAACCTTCTTTCTATGTCATGAAAAATAATCAAGCCGTGTGCCGGTTTTTCTGGGAAGGAAATTAAAGTTTGAAAAGCAAATGACACAACACAATAAAAAAAAAGTAACCAAACTGGCATTTCCAGACAGTACAAAGTTATACAAGAATGTAGAACTGTAAATTTAGCAGCACCAAGTCATACGTCTGACTGCCACAGAATGTACATAACTGAAAATAGTACAAAACAAAACATCGTCTTATCTTTTAGAAAAGTGTGTTCATGCTGCAGGACTGACTGTCTATTCTCAGCAACATATTTTCACCAAAATTGTTTAAATAACAAAATACTCATGTTAACCATTTCCATGTGATTTAAGACTAAAAGATTTGACAGTGAAACAACTTTGAACATCATTTCATAATCTCCATCTTTCAACAGAGAAAAGTAGTAAAAAATGGTCTGTTTGAAATTAACACTGTTCATCCCCAAATACAATGCAACGCTGCATCAATTCCATTTTGAGTTTGTTGTCACTTCGCTGTGCTATAGTTCCAAGTCCAGCAACAATGTATTCAAGATATCCACCATGTTCACAAGTCAATCCTTCCACGCACCTGATGGCCGACGTGTCAGAAAGACGAGCTGTGATTGACTCCCGTCTTTGAAAGTTTATGACCCGTCAGGGCTGTCGATGGGGTGGTCGAGTCACAGACAGAAGGTTCCGACTGCCGGACCACCTCGTCCAGCTCGCTGATGAAGTGTTTGAGGTCCTCCAGGCAACGTTCGCGGATCTCCCCGAGGTTCTCCCTGAGGGGAACCTGCAGCTGCTTCTCCAGGTTGGCGTCTTTAGCCACCAGCATCTTCACCACCATGCCAAATGTCTCGCAGTCTTGCCGGTACACCTGGAAGTGGATATAGGATTTTAAAGAAAAAAACCAAAACAAGTATATAGGGTTTGACACACAGTAAACACAAATCTATTTGTATGCAGATTTTAAAGACGTAAGTGTCAACATGCAGAGGTAAAGAAAAAAAAGCTCTTAAATGAGATGAAACGGTGTTTCCTTCCTGCTTAACCTGGTGCCAAGGTGTAAATACTCCAGTGTCAATGAGCCCGAGCTGACCGCTCTGGTGTCAACACACGTCACGTAGCGCCAAAAGATAAACACTTCTCTTCTCAAGTTTAATAAGGGCCCTTCATATAGGACACGGTGGCACAATCAGCAATAAAAACCCAGCTTTAGTGGCATCTCACGGGCTTGTAACAGGTGTTAAAGGGACAATGAGGAAGACGAGCCGGAATCTTGTTTGGGAGCTTCTATTTCACACAGACTCTCAAATGTCTCATTAAACGAAAAGAGGGAGCCCTCGGCTTCCACATAAAGCGGTTTGATTTGCAAAATGCCAAAAACTTGTTTCCAGCTCATGATCCGACAATGAATTTCCAGAAAAATATCAGTCGGCTAAACTGATGGTCATATTTTGTATGTTAGGTTCCATTTTCGAGGAGAAGTAAAAGTTCTCCCTCGTTTCCTGTTGACCCTCCATTATTGCCATCTAATAAAAAGGATTACAATTTCCCAACAATAAATCAATAAAATACACATCACACGATGAGGACCTTTTCTAATTGGACAGTCTGATGCTCCACACTGACAGACCTCAGAAACCTTCATTTCCCTGTAGAGTGCTGCTCTCTCTTCTCCGTTTTCTTCCATCTGTCCTTCCACTATTTCATGACTAATTTCCTTCTCTAGTCAGTCTCTCTGTGCCTCCTTTCGTCTTGGTCAATCCGATACAACTTATTAATTCGTGCCGCAGACCGGACACAAGGGCCCATCCAACGGCAAGGGTTGTGTGCGGATCTGTGCGTTTACACATATGCCTGTGTGTGTGTGTGTATAATTAGGCCAGACAGGGGTGAGTTTCACCGGATACCAACGGTGGCTTCTGTGCTGCTGGGCTTTTCAACCTCGCTGGTTTATTTATAGCCTTTGTTTTCTCACAATGTTCCCGGACAGAGCATGTTGGAGAAGAGGACAGATCGCAAAATGAAGATCTGCTGTCAAACTGAGTTTATGTACTTGGAAAATAAGAGTTGGCAACTTTCCAGAGCGGGCATCAAACAAAAATATGTCTACTGTATAAAAGCTATGGTGAACAAAAACAGTGTGAGGCTTATAACGTCTCCGAAACCACGTTCTCCTGATATTATCGACCGCGGCAAGACTTCACTGAAGATGATTTCTGCTGGATTGGATACGTTTGTGGGGAACAGTTTCAGGAAAGACTGCTTTCGTAAAATGAACACATCCTGGGCGTTTCTGTTGTACATGTACATCGTCATGTACAATAAATGATCAAGTGGAACAAGTTAGAATAACAAATCTGTTCAAAAAACAAACCCCCGATAGCCCTGCGCTAAAGTTAGTACATCACCCTGTCCTTTCAATGTCTTATCAACCTCCTGTGGTCTCATTCAACAGCTGATAGCTTGATGACAGTGAATGTATTCATCACATTTTCGGAGGAAGTATCCAATCAAGTGCGCTGACAACAACTTCTATGAATAAAGGGAAAGTCGTTCCTAGATAACAATGTGCTGAAAATGTACTTCCTGTATTTAAAAACACACATCCTGAGATCCCTCCCTTGTTATCCAATCAGGAAGGAAAAAAAAGGCGAGTACTTGACTTCGGGCGGAGTCGGTCCAGAGCCGTCCGTGCTTCTAAAAAACGTCTTTAAACTGTATTTTAAATAGAGAGTTAAAGCAAGGATTAGGGGGGAGCGTGTGGGAGTGAAAGAGTTGGGGCCTCAGTCCAGTTCTGCCATCTTTGTTCCTAAAAAGAAGACTGGAACAGTCTTTGCTTTCTGTCTTGTTGCCAAACATATTTAGATTCCTCACCAAATGAAATAAAACTCCCTTTGTATCGCAGCATGGCCTGTGAGGAGTAAAACATAATACCCTTTATTGCCCCTCATGCCTTGTCACTCACTAGAACCAGTTAGTCTGTACTGCAGCCAAAGTCAACGTCGACAATGAGAGCGGTTTCAGGTTGAATTTCAGCGGACCAATTTCACTTAGCTACACAAACACAAACACACACACACACACACACACACACACACACACACACACACACAGAGCGAGGCACTGGTATAATGCAGCCCAGTGCGATGTCTGGCCGACGACGGAAAGTTCAGCTTCTGATCCGTGAAAAGTGTAGAGACAGTCGGCGAGGAGCTACTGGACTGGAGTGTGTTTGTGTCCGTGTGTACCGAAGAGATGGCTAGACCAGATCGAGTGCAGAGAACCAAAACATCTGGCCGACAAATGTCAAGTGGCTAAACACGAGTCGCCTACTGCGACCTTGTTGTTTCAGTCAGAGAAAGAGAGTCCGAATTAAGAGCGTTTAGCTGTGTGTTCTGGGCACACTGGGAAAATAACACCGGCCAGCAGACAAGTGCTTACTGTATACGCTTTGCAGCGGCTGGTTGGTTTGGTCTGCCTCTTTGGCAGGTAACCAACTCTCGGGTTTTGATTAGTGTTTACAAAAGGTTTTAAAGGGTTAAAGTCTTTACCAACAAACAAAGATTTTGTGGACAGAAATATAGGAAATATCCAGGGCAAAATGTTACTAAGCCTCTGATTTCTAACCTGGTTGTGTGTGTGACAGAAAGCAGGCTGAATTAACTCACGGTCACGACTAAACAAGCCAGCCTTTCATAACCACACAGACAACCTTCATGCAGGTTGGTCTGAATATCACAAAAGCCGAAGAAAAAAGGGACAGGAGGAGGAAGAAACGCTGATAATCATCAGTTTCTACTGACAATTCCAAAAGAATTCAGAAATCCTGGAAAGAAAAAGTGAAACTTCATATCCCTGTGAACACGGAATACACTGTTCCCTCTGCTTTTTCCATCTAATCTACTCTTTCCAGACCTTCATTTCATGACTACATCTGAAGATTGAAGCAAGCGGGCAGGAGTCATACAGACATAGATACATGACCAACACCTAAAAGATTCTTGACATGGGTCTTCCCAAAATGCACGCTGTATGAAATGACCTGAAAACGTGAAATAAAGCTCACACAATAGAGCTCAAGGAGGAGGAGACGGGCTATAAAACGGGCCAGAAGCTGCAGCGTCAGCAACAGCGTTATAACCCGCCTATAGGCTCTGTGGCGCAGCTCAACGTGAGAGCGCGGTGTGCGCTCCAGGGCAGAGCTGGCTCGGGTTTAATGGTCCCAGTAAAGCAGCGGTAGCGCTCACTGGTGCAGGAATGGCCTTCATTAGATAACTGAGCAGAGCTGGAGCCTCGGGGGCGGTTTTTAGCTCCGTTAAGCTCTCGATTTATTGTATGCTCAAATCTATACCATGCCTGTGCTTTACTCGTGTTCCTGCTTTCCATTGTGTGTTCCTGTAGGATACACATTATCCTAATGTTCTAAATCTCTGTGTGCGGGCCTTCGTGTGTGTGTGTGTGTGTGTGTATGCAAAGATGAGTCAAACTCAGAGGGAGAGAGTTGGGATGTTGGAGCCATGTGGGACATTAAGCTAGCAGAGGGTATAATGAGCAATTGTTGCCGTCATGCCAGTCAGGATGGGAGATTAGCAAGAGCAACCAGGAAACTGGTGATAGATTTGGCGACCAGCTACTTCGGCAGATAATTAACCACCATTCTGCTCCGAAACTGATATCTAGCTGTCGATTGGTGGACTTCAGGATGTGCCCGCCCCTGTGACTGGTGGACAGAGAAGTTAATTTCCTGCCTTGTTGGGAACATAATGGCCGGCTGTTCCAGTAAAGCCCATCCAGTAAAATAATCCAGGTGTGAGCCAGAGAAGTCGAGGCCACCACATGTACGGGATCGTTTGCCAAGCGCACAGCACGGACCGTGCATGCACCAGGTTGACGTTTATAGAAAACTCTTACAAATGAATAACTTGTAATGAGAGGATTGGAAATGCAGTTGTTTTCCACTGGCACAAAATGTTCACACACACACACACACACACACACACGATGTTATTTTTTTTTTACACTGAACTACTTGCCCCCGCCCTCCCCCCCAGTCCACAGATCATCTGAGTGTAAACTGGAGTTGGACAGGTACCTTCTCTATCTCCTGAGCTTTGGCCGCGATGGCCAGGGATCGCCGCTCTTGAAAGTTGTCCGAAGACGACTTCTGGCTCTCCTCAACGACCGGAGCCACCAGAGGCTCCTCTTTTTCTCCCTCTGGAGGATGGTTCTCCTCCTACAGGAGGTAGAGGAGAGAGCGGCGTGAGTCACTGCTCAGAGGAGGATGCAGAAAGGTCAGCAACAATTTCACAAGCACGAGAGGAATGAAGTTTTTAAAAATCATGCAGCACTACAGTAGTACTACTACTGCCAAGTTGGCAGAAATGACAAAGGCTAGCAATAACCCGAGACAGAGAATGTGAAAGGACGTAGGTCAGCAACTTGCAGCGTGCGCAGCGCTGTGACCTGATCTACTGACTGTTTAACTGTACAGGAAAGATGTGGTTGATGAGGCGTACCGAAGGATGAAGCTCAGCTTCTGAAGCTGAAGTGTCAGAGCATACCGATGTGTTACGTCTACAAATAGTGCTGTAACTCCTATGAATCCCTTTATTCTTCCACTAAGAAGCTGCAGCTCGTACGTCATATTCATCACAGCAGATGTGGATCTTCATATCGTACACTGTTATCATTACTTAGCCAAATTATGACTAAAACCTCCCGGCTTAGCGTTGCACTTATCGCTCAATGTAAATTGTAGAATTTGATACTTCAGCCGTTTATGTATCTTAAAAGGAAATCTGGCTAAGGCAAGCCACGATGAGCCACCTAATGGACAGATTGGAAACTCTCGTGCCCATAAGTATGAATGTTGAAAGCCAAAAGAAGGAGAAAAAAAAAAAAAAGGGAGAAATGAGGCCAACTTGGATCACCGCACAATTTCTTTTGCTCATTTCCTGATACTATTAAGAGTTCCAAGGCCAGGGAGCAGAACTGCCCAGCCATGACTAAAGTCCACTCATACATTACAGGGAAACAGGCCACGGACTAAGTCACAATATTAAATCTCTTGATGAATGAGGAAAGACGTCACAAGGGGGAGGGGGCGGTGCATCACGAAGCTGAGTGTGGCGCAACTCATAAAGCATCATCCAATTATCCCTCCGTCCTATTCTCTCCCTGAAGCTATGCTCGGGAGGAGTCCAGCGTGTACGCTCGTGGATGTACGTTTCGTCAGTGAAGGAAATATCCCCGTCTGAGTCTTTCACTACATCTCGCTGGGCACAGCACGACCCGGAAGGCATGTTAGACAGCTTGGCAGATCTATTTTGTGCAAACTGGACTAAAATGTCATCAATCGGGAAGTATGGGTAATCTCTTTTCAATGTAAATACTAAAAATCTATTTAAAAAAAAAAAGGTTTTAGACCTAAAGAACTTGCTTGGTCTGGTGAACCATCACAAAGAAATCTCGGCAATTATCTCGTGTTGGTGAAATTCTGTAATGACAGGGACCCGATGCCTCGTGTAGGGGATGAAACCTTCTGGCGACCTTTTCAGTTACAGGTTGTGCTCTCTGACCACAGCCGGCGGTGCTCTTTAGACCCCCTCCTCTGTCTGGGATGGCTCCACGGAGCCTGCGAGTGTGTTTGTTGAATCCCCACAGCAGGCAGTGGCCGGGGGGCCTTGAGTGCAAGCTTTACTGTGGGGGGGGGATACGGGCCTTTCATCTTAGCCAAGGTTACGGGTTTGTGCCCCCAGAACAAAGAAGAAACAATGCACCACAGGCCAGATCAAACGGCAAAACGCAGCAGTGTGTATCAGTGTGTGTGTGGAGCGGTGGGGCTCTAAAACTTTCATCACAGCAGTTGATTGGGTGATGGTGGGTGGTTCTTACCAAAAAAAAAAAAAATGCACATAAAAGGAGGAGAGGACTATGTTTCTATTCTGTATCTTGTAATTTCTAGAGTATAAAGCAAGCGCATGGATTTACAAAAGATATCAAAGAGCCCAACATGCCACAGCTACCATGACACAGTCAGCCAGACCCTTCAACAGGAAAAAAAAGGAAATGATTGTTCATTGTAAACGGTGTAAACACACCCCAATGAGTTCCACAGGGAGGCTAGTCAGGGACCGAGATCCTAGGATAAAACTGGGACTTTGGCTACCGAGTTAGCCTCTTCACTTCTGGGTGGCCGTAGCCAGATGCATTGCGCCTAATCACATCTGATTCTATTTACACTCTGCAGAGATGGATGATATCAGCAGTCATTTGCAAAACGCGCAGGAGGGATCTACATTCAATACTTACTCAAACCAGTAAAAGTATTTATATATTTCTTGTTTAAAAGAGCACTTTAAGGAAGCGCGGCTCGTACTTTCGTCGACACTTGAGCCCCTTTCCCCCTCCATCGCTGCAGGTTCTTGTGATTGAAGTCTGCTTACAGCACAGGTAAACAAAGCATAGGCCCGATGGCTTTTATGCTCTGCGTGAGGGCCACTTTAAAATCCATTAACATACTTGAATGGGACTAAGCACTTATTAGAAGGATGGAATTTAAGAAGTTCCAGATGCATCCTGCTGTACAGTGACAAGAGGCAGAGCCCACGATGTATAATAAAACAGAACAGGACATTTTGGGGCTGAATTGCTGTATTTACAATACAAGACAAAAAGCGTATATTTTCAAAAAGAAACAACGGCTTGTGTTGCATTTTTGCTTGTTGGAGTCAACTTTTAAAGTCAAATTCAAGCAGTATTGCAGTTTTGTACCTTGTTTGAGGTTGCGCTGTGTGGGGAGCCCTCTCTTGACAGGCCAGGAATTTTGTCTGGAGAAATGAGAAAAAAAAAAAAGACAAAAAAGAGAGTTTGACAAAGTGAGACGTGAGTGAGGTGCAAAATAACATGAGGAAAAAAAAATATATATATATATTTGGAATGAGGATAAATGAGAGGAAGGAAAAAGGACAATTAGTATGTCCCGACAGTTAGTGAGTATGAGTTTATGATTATCAGGGCTCTGTAAAGGTGTTGATGTTTGGATCCAGGATCCGGATGGGTACAGAGGCTAGAACATCTGGAAAAATCAAGACACAGATGGTTCGCAATCGCGCTCCAAACTAGACACAACCTCCTCTCACACTTCTCCTATAGTCCATCCAAGGCTTTGCAGCCGACCAATCAAGTCTACACCAACAAACACGAGCTCCGAGCAGCCCCTCTATGAAACAAAAACACCCCGATGTGGAAGCTTTGGCTTCAGGAATATCCATCAGACATCCTATACCCCTTCTCCCTCTTCGTCCACACACACGACTTGGTGGCATCTTTATGAGGCCTGACAAAGTGGCAGACAGAGCGGGGAGGAAGGCTGGCTGCTGGACACATTACAGACCACTCCGTGTCTCTCCGGTTACCCAGCCTGGGAATAGGTTAAGTTTAACGAGTGTAACCTTTGTATATTTCTGAAACAACCCCGCTGCATGTAATTTCATCTCGCCCTCGTCCATTTGCATTGGGAAAAAAAAAAAAAAGAATCAATTGAAAGAACTGGCACAGAGGCTGTACCGTGTAGGTGTAGCGCTTACATTTAATGGTGAAACCACTTTCCAATGCTGTCCACAACTATTCTGAACTGTACTTGCAAGTCATCCTGCTCTGAAAAAAAGTCAACCTAGCAAGACCACTCACTGCCCGAATGCTCCGCTATAAAACATCAATGATGTTATGTTCTCCTTTCAAGAGGTTGGGATCAAACACATGTAGAAACAGTCTTTTGTCACATGATGTCTACTTGTAATTCTAAGGTCTACTGAGCTAACTTCATGAGTAAAAAGCACCAATCAAATTAAAAATTTGAAAAAAGGAGCGAAGGCTGGCCCTGAAGATGGTAGCAGACCTAAATAACAATGTGCTACTTGTGCAAATAAGGAGGTAGAGATGTATAAAAACATGCAGAAAACAAAGGTTACACTAGCAGTCATGCATTTTACAGTCCAGTTAATCAAAGCTGTATTGCCGACATGCTGGGAAATTAGTTATGTAAACTTAGCACAGTCAATGTCCGATGTCAGTAACATAAATAGTTGAAATAAAATAAAAACCTGCGATGCAAACAGGCATTAAAAGAGGCTGCGTGTCCTAATGCTTGCATATAAGTACTTTGAAATACAGCTTTGATACGGACCGTAAAGTCTACCCTTTCTTCACTCTACCCTCATCAAATGTGTTATTTCCAGACAGTGTTGTGCCTAATGACTCAGAACTGAAGGGAGAGTAATGTTCTACACAGCATCAGGGTAACACCTGCTCAGCTGGTCTGTTTAATTACTTTTAAAAACTTAATCTCCAAGCCTAGAAATTTAAATGGCGGCGTACATTTACAGACCAGTGTAGGAACCATGGAGAGTGCTGATGTACCTCCACAAACAGAGTAGAAATGGTTTAGGAAGGAGGGAATCCAATACAGCAAAGTCACTACTAGGAACTAATAAATAAACAGAATTCATGATGCAACTTACTTCAGACCTGAGTGAAACAATTTCAGTGTCAAATAGGACATCGGAGTTTATCGTGGTCAATTACTCTGAGGGGTTATATTATACTTTATAATCAATTCATTCCGTCCTCCTTCTCGTGACTTAGTGGCCGACATCTTTTCGAGCATAGAAAGCCACAACATCTCCTTCTAACATTGCTCCGACATGACAAGGATGCAAGGAGATGTGTGAGGAACAATGCATCAAGCTTACGGTCACCCAGGTCCAAGCTTGTTCACATGGCTCAATGTACAGACCCAAAGTTTCATGTCCACTCTGTTGAGGAAAGAGCGCCCCCCAAAGGTGCTCAGAAACCCCCTCTGGACCATCCACATCTGAAAAGCCAGCCAGCCAGATTATCAGTCATGGATAAGACAGTGACATTAAAAAAAAAAAAAAGGTCTTGGCAATGAATGTACATCTTTGGGGGCGATTGTCCAGAAGTTAAAACCTGATCTGTAAAGACCTAAATCATCATTTTTAAATGGCCAATAAAGTAGTCGTGGCTTACGTTACAACAGCTGGCAGTGACCATGAATGTTTGACAATACTAGGAAGATGAAGACAGGATGGACCACAAGGGGGGGGGGGGGGAACTCCAAGGACTCTACATACTCTTGTCTTGCTGCGAGGGAAATGGCAGGCTCTTGGCTCTGTCTGGCGAGTAGCCTCCTCTGCTGCTGACGCTGGAGCCGGAGCGACTTTGGGGGGAACGGGCCACCTCGCGGCGCACGGGAGACCGCTCTCTGAGCGGGGGGAACGGGGCCACCTTCCTCCTGTAGGGGTCCTCCCTGGAAAAAAAGCAAGAGGGGAAAACGAGTCACGGACCAGACGTCGCAGTAAACGCAACCACTTGTCCCTTTCCTCTTTCGTGCCAACGTAGCACAACACTGCCATCTAGCATTGGGGACTACACACACACGCACGCATGCAGGTTTTTACTCTGACCCTATGAGTTTTCACTTCCTCTCTGACTGCAGCATTAAAAGGCTGCAATGATTGCACATGAAAGCCCTCTGAGGAGATGAAGCATGCATTCGTTCGTACCCTCGGTCCAGGTTGAGGATGGCTTGCACTAGCGTGTCTTCGCCGCTCTCTGGGAGCGATCGGGGCGGTGGGTAGATGCCCTGGTTTCGCACGTTGTGAGGTGGTGGGGCACGGTTGCTGAGGGAATAAATACACACAAATGTTGCGGTCGGTTGCGGATACATGCTGAACAACATGGCGACCAATACCATTTGGTCAATTTGTATTTCACCTTATTCAAACAACCTTAAAATACCCGTGCTGTCAGAATTATGTATGCACCCTTATCCCTGGTGACAATTTATGAGCATGTTCTTCTTCCTTTAGCAAAGTATGGTTATGACTTCACACATAACATATTACCATATAAGCGGTGGAAGTCATCCAATAGCCAGATGAGATCTAAAAATGCAGACTAAACCACTTCAGTCGGTTCGGTTTTCTGTCCGGATCCTAACCCGACTTCAAACAATATCCGGGTTGAACGCCAGTCTGGCTTTGATATCGAGGATCTACTTCTAAAATATCAATGCTAATGCATGAGAACACGAAAAGAAAGATAAAAGAAAGGCGACACTTATCGTGATTGCAAACGGATTTCCCAGAGGGTCTAAATATTCATGAGAAGCTGGAGGTTTTATTATACGGTAGATCCAATGTTTAATGTGTGGTCACAAGGTCATATAATAATCAACTGTGTGGAGCATTTAGTTCATGCTTCACAAGAACAAAACCTTCTTGAATGGGAAAATAAACCTGTACATGCATTGAGCAAAACCTTTTACCAGCTACCCACCACGTCTCACTCTCAGGTGACCTCTGACCTTCACCCACGCCAAACCCACCAATCAACAGGCCGGAACTGACCTCAGTGCCCTTTCACAACTCTAAATGTTAGCTTGGAGTGAAAGCCTTCATTTCTCTGTCTGCCTGCTAAGAGGGGAATCTTGTGAGACTTTCTGTCCTGCAACAGTTCATGTTTAAGTTTGGCCCCCGACCAACGGTCAATGTATATGCTAATGAGGGGATTTCAGATGGAGTGATCATAAAAAGACCGCAGAGCATCGAGTATCATGGCAGGTTGTGTTATCGTATTTCACACCTTTGTTGTTTTATATGTGAATTTCAATCAGCAGTCAAATATTAACTCAAAAACTACTTTTGGCAGCGTCAAACCGCACAGGCGCGATGTGAAAACCTAATCAATGTTCTCAATAACCAAGAAGGATGAGTGTTTCCCACCATGCAAATGCACCATTAGTGTTTTACTGTACTTCAGCACACCTTTAAAAATTGTTTTTTTTTTTTTGGGGGGGGGGGGGGCTCACTTTGGTAATGCCTTTCATTGACAAATGGCCGGTTTTCCCCTTAATATTATTGCCATTTATGTATTTCTATGCCTGGCCAACACACTGTTATATATGTTATTCAGCTGAAAGCCTTAGATGCCCAACATTACAAGCAGGTAAATTCACGACTGCATTTGATGTCAACTGTGATCATTTGGCTGTGGCTTTGAGCGTTAACAAACTGTGACATAAGTTTTACCAAAACGCCTGAGTGGAAGCACGGCCAAGGGTTTTGAGTGAATATTGTCAACAATCAGTAGCCTAAATATTTGCAATCCGATCGAGAGACACCGTTCAGTTACAACAGGTCAGCAGAGGTGGGTGTGGAGCGCCAGGATTGTGAATAGGGTGAGACGGGCCAATATGGGTCGGGGCAGACCTTGATTGATAATTGCTGCTATTCAAACAAAGATAGAATAGAGGCCTGCTCCTGCAGCACCGCCCTTCTTAGTCTAATTAAAAAGGAGTAAAACACAGAGGACTTGTACAACTCCCCAGCTATTCATAATGATAACATCTAAATCTAATGAGTGATTTTACTTTGAAAAATGGTTCGGTATTTTATGGAAGAAATATTAGCTGCAGTTTACTTAAACTCCAAAGGCCGTCCTGGGTGCTGGTCTTCCCTGGGTCCTCTGTAAGGGTACTCCTCCTACACAAGGAAGAAAATGTCAATCAAATGATTTGATTATGTCCTAAAATATAGGTGTTATGAAACCTAGTTATAAATAATCAGTCTGAAGCTACGGACAATGATGCAAGTTTTGATTTTAAAAGGTTCGTGTAACTTCCATACATCGAAACTTGCCCCTGTAATAGCAGCTCATGGATTCATGACCATCAAACTGATAAATATGGATGCCAATATATAATTTTTAGTGAATTTTAGAACGTGTCTTCAGGAAAAGTCACTACGTTAGTTAATCAGCTATAAAAGATGAACAGAAAACGACTGCAAAAAGGAAAGGCTTGAAAATATTTCAACTTGAACCTTCAACTATAGCGCCCCCAGCTGGCCAATTATGAGCGTAGCTTTCAAACCAACAACATTAACATGACATGCAGTTGTAATACGTCTGCAGCACGTTTAAGACCTTTGGTGTAAATGTATGTACAGTTAGTCAGTCTGGCGCATGTAGTAGTATTAATAGTATTGTTAATTAAAGCATATATGAAAAACAGGGAGCACAATGACAAAAATAAAATACGTACAATCTGTGTGACGAGTTTGTTTATCAATGTAACTCAACAGTTACTTTGTAAAGTGGCAGCTGCTAATATTTCTGACATTCAAAGCTAACTTCTTGGCCCGTGTTTAATTATGATTATCTCATTCTTGTTTTGGCCTCCTATCATGTTCTGGTTGCATTTATGTTAGCAATATATTTTACAGCTTTTTTTTAAAATCACTTTGTTCAACTTCTTTTTTTAAATGTGCTCTATAAATAAACTAAACTTGAAACAAGTCTTTGGAAGTTCCTAACCACAATGTTACTTTTATGACATTTATGTTCTCACCCTCCTTGAAGGCGGAACAGGTCTGCGCTCGGCAGAGAAATGAAGGTTGTCACCACCGTGGTAGCTCCTCTGTTCTTCATGATAATTTCGTGGGCCTCCATTTGGGAAAAAGCGCGGACCTCCTTCGTATTCGTAGCCACCGCCGCCGCCACCACCGCGGCCATAGTCGTCCTCCGGCCTGCCAAAGGGGGCCCTTCTCTCCGCTGCCCCAGCTGCCCGTGGGTAAGGACCCTACGAGGATGGGTACAATATATATATATATATATAAATAAAATAATGTATCCAGGCTGCTTGGAAGACAAATACATCTATGTACTTGTGTTTTTATGTGCAGTCACTATGTTCACACTCACCGGTCTCTCTGCCAAAAAGCGATCATCATACACCTCTCGGATACTCCTGTCTCTCCTGTACGTCACTGCAAAAGGCAGACAGTGAGAGATGATGTAACGTTACGTTCGTACATGCAACCGTGCAGGTGTGGTTCCACAAAATAAATAATGAAAACTAGTTACTGTGTTCATCGACGGTGTGTTTGTTCATGTCAACTTCTTTGGACAGCAGACGTTATTACAAGATATGCAAGAACAGAGAATGATGGTTTATATCTAATCTGATGACTGGACAGAACTTTCCTCAAGGCATTTTGGTTTGGACCTCAGGTGTACACTGCAACAATTAATATAGAAATGCTCTGAATATTGTCAAAAATCTTGCATGCGGTATTATTTGTGTTAGATCTCTTGTGTTGTCGTCCTAGCGTAAAACAAAACAGTGTTAAATGAGTGGACTGTAAAGGCAAAGGTTGATCACCAACTTACTTTTGGACTCAAGGGCCTCTGAGAATCGGGGTGATATAGAGAAAATACAATCTTCAACAAAATCTGTAAAAAGATTTGTTTTTTTAAACAGTGTCAAGTCTATACACATGGAATAAGTTGTCATGCAACCGTTTAGGAGAGAATCTCTATAATCAAGCCCATCAATCGGTTATCAGATATTTCAAAAACGTGGAAATATTGAGGTTTATATTTTCTACTTAAGACAACACAGGGAGTACTGCTGGACCATGGGATGTGATCCAACAGCTGAGCTGGCTGAGGTTTCTTTCTGCAGACTAGCTTGTCGTACGTTTGACCAACAACACCGTATTAAACGTAACACTAGCTCGATAACACACAGCCAATAAGTTACACAAACAACAGCAATGTGTCCTTTGATGGTGAATTAACTACTAACTACTGTAGCTCCACGTAGAACAGACAGCTAGCGTTGCTAATTAGCTCGCCTCCATGTATGCTGCAAACATCCGCACGTTTTATTTCATCCGAGAACAAGTTAACTAATCTATGCCGACATACAAAATCACAAACAACTATATACGGCAACATATTGCATCTCCTAGATCAATATGTGCTGAATAACCCACATTAAAAGGTGATGTACTCCACGCAAATTGACAAAACAATCTCACCTTCTACTATGGCTTGGTTAGCTTAGCCTTCTCGGAGAGCTACATGTAGAACGTCTGATTTTATTGGACGAGGAGTGAGCACACGTCATAAAGCTGCGACGTACAGACATGGCGTTTGTTTCTTTTTGCTAAACGTCAACTTCTTACAAATACACATAAATCTACGAGTATAAACACATTAATATATTATACAAACGTTGGAGGCTGTGTAGGTAAGTCGTTTAATTTATTCTGCTGCTTGCAGTTACGTTACAATTTGTAACGCGACATGAATGGTGGACTTACCAAACTAGCAAAGTAGCTAGTTGTGCATTAACCTATTTTTTAGGATTATTTGGCTTCTTTTTTGTCTTTCAGTGTGCCATATTCGTCCAGTATGAGCGGGGGTTTGGCACCAAGCAAAAGCACCGTGTATGTGTCGAACCTGCCATTCTCTCTCACCAACAATGACATACACAAGGTTAGTTCCTCATCACTCCTACAACAATGTTGTGGTCAGTGTTATGACATGTTAATAATGCTTTTATTTGGCTAAAACACAAGTGAGAGTCAAATTCCACCGTGGTCTCTGAATCCAGGCCACTTCCTTACTGAAACATAACTTTGTCTCATTTCAGCTATTCACCAAATATGGAAAGGTTGTAAAGTAAGTAATGTCTTTCTCATAGTTTATTTTGTATTATTTATATCTTACAGCAATGTGTAAGCCAAACAGTAGTGAATGAATAACCCACAACATTCTGTTAAAGGCTCTGAAGACTTGTAATAGTTATGTAGGTATTAATAACTGTGATGCTTCATGCAGGGTTACAATTGTTAAGGATAAAGATACTCGCCAGAGTAAAGGAGTAGCGTTTGTTCTCTTCCTGGACAGAGAATCGGCTCATAACTGTGCACGAGCAGTGAACAATAAGCAGGTGAGTCCGTCACATTAAGACCACCAGTGTTCACGTTACTGTACGTTACCGCTTGTGTTGTGTCTGATGTTCACTTGTCAGAGTTTCTAATGTGTTTGTCTCCCAGTTGTTTGGCAGAACAGTGAAAGCGAGCATTGCCGTAGACAATGGGCGAGCAACAGAGTTCATAAAAAGACGGAACTATACAGACAAGACTAAATGTTACGAATGTGGGGTGAGTGCATAGTAAACATTTTATCTTGTGAGATTATTAAGTTTTATTGAATTACAGTTGCAAGTATAATCTTTATTTCTGCCCTGAATGGGAAAAAAAAGAGTATCCCAGAGAGAGTTGTCTGACTGTGTGTGTTTTTTAAATGAAACATGACAGGACACCGGTCATCTGAGCTACGCGTGCCCCAAAAACATTCTGGGAGAGAGGGAACCTCCGAAGAAGAAAGAAAAGAAAAAAAAGAAAAAGGCTGAACAACCTGAGCATGTGTAAGTCTTAAATAGCTGATATTGTGAGATATTGTACATGAAATTGTGCTGTTTTGATTCCTCCATCTTTTCCATTTTTATAGTGAAGAAGAGGAAGAAGAAAGTGAAGAAGAGGGAGAAGACCCAACCTTAGATAGTCTGAGCCAAGCCATAGCTTTTCAGGTAAGTGTGTAGATATAGAAATCCAAAATAGATACCTCTATGAAAAATGCGACATACTCACTCCCCCATATAACATGCTATATTATGACCTTTTTATGACATTTCTATAGCACACTATACTTTGATATTTTATGACTTTTGATCTTTTCGCATTGTTATATCTCTTCTGTCTTTTGTGACCCTCCAGCAAGAGCGTATCGAGGAAGAGGAGACGCAGAGGAAGCAGGCACGTGTGTCTCAAGAGGAAGGCGCTTCAACATCCTCAGACTCTAAGAAACCAAGGATCAAAAAGAGTGCATACTTCAGCGACGAGGAGGAGCTTAGTGACTAAGCATAATAACAATAATACACAAGTTGGACATCGTTGTTTGTCAAATAGTGCTTTATTTTTTATTTTTTAATTGAATTGTGTTATAGTTGGGATGCTTCCATTTATACTGATAAAACATGATTTTTTTTCTTCTTGTATATAGAACTAAGACATTTTTTTTCTGTTTCCAGAAATACTGTAATAGTTGATTGAATGTGTGTGCTTTTTTCTATGTCAGTCAATAAAACCTTGTTTCCTACTGACAAACCAAAACAATTGTTGGTTGATTGAGTGTTAAATGCAGAATCAGATAAAGAATCCTGAAGAAGGTAATTTACTACTTTTCTTAGCTCGATGAAATAATTGGGAGCTGATGCTGGAAATATCCATTTTTATTAATCATTGATCAATTTAGTGGTTGGACTATTTTTTTTTACATAAAACAAATTTTGTCCATAAAATGTCAAAAGCGTTTTTTATAGTCTACTGTTGAGCATAAGGTTGTGTATTTCATATGACCATTTTTTCTACTTGGTACATTTTCAACAAGGATTAAACGATGGGCGACACTGGGATGACCAATTCTGAACTTCCTTGCAGACAGTGTGTGTAAATCCTAAATATTGCATCACCATAATGCATCATTGAAGTCTAGTCGTCGGAACAGAATGAAGAACCAGTTGATATGAAAAGGTTTGAGCGTCCCTGCGGCCCCTAATTTTAGCCTTACATTTAAAAAAAGCAGAAGATAGATGAGAGTCAACGTTGTGGTTCGCTTGGAAATGTGTTTTTCTGATGCTCGCTTGCGTCTGCACGCAAATAAAGCGAGGGATTCCCCGATATTTAATGTGCCCGCTTGTGATCTAAACGGCTGCGGCATTTCTGCAGGCTGCGAGTCAAATCCAAAGATGCAGGGCTATGAGACAATTCCCAGTGGAGTGAGCCGATAAGAGCGGTTAACACATTGCTGCAGACGCAACATTATCTTCTATGGCTTTTGTTGCATTTAAGTGCTTTCGGAAATTAACAAGCTATTGCTCTCGTTACGAGGATAATGGATTTACACAGTCTATGAAACAGAGGTAATAGTTGCAAAGAAATATAATTCCCTGAGATGCGACCACTAGTAGTCAAAGTATGCAGTAAACGCAGTACAATCATTAATTTAACTAGTTACTGTAGGCTGTTATGTGTACAGAACGTTAATCCTAATTTTAATTGTATGTTCCGTGTTCTGTTTTGCATGAGCCACTACATATTTTATTCGTATTCACAGTGAATCAATAATGTGGCAAGGACTTTTAAATCAAACAGCATGAGGATGTGTTTTTTAGAATTATTTTTCCCGATTGACGGTGTGCAAACATGGGTACATACGGCTAGCCGGCGTAAGAAACGCTTGTTAACGGGTCACGTTTGTCAAAATAACCAATTCGTATGATGTTATTAATCTCCAACACGCTCAGTTTACAGAAGTACGAGCTTACAACGGGTACCAGAAGGCGGCATATATTCATCAAGAGGAATGTCAGCCCTCGGAAGTAACCCAGCCTCTGATTGGCTAAAGCGAGTCACGTGACCCTTTCCCAAGCGGAGTTTCCACGACAGCTGGAAGCCGAGCGGCACGGGCGCATCGCTTCTTTGCTAAAATTACTGGAAATAACAAGACTTCTACTCGTCTCAGCACCTCCAGATAAACCCTGGTCTGGTATGGGCGACAAGAGGAGTCCCACAAGGTAACGACCGAGTGATTGTGTCCCAGATATTCAAGCTAGGAGCGGGGAGCGGACATCGACAAGCGCACGAAAAAAAAATGGGTTTTCTCCACGGTCTCTCTCTCTCTCTCTCTCTCTCTCCCTCCCTCCGCTCTCTCTCTCACTGCATGTGTCTGTGTTCGCGTGCGGGTTGTGTATGTGTGCGCGCGGGTGTTAAAACCTCATCGCCAATTACAGTGTCGGATCACAGCGCGCTTGCAGATTTTCATAAATCCTATAGGCTTACCCAGATGTTTGCTATCGATAGCCTTCGTAGATGCGAGCTGAATACACTGTTGTCTCCTCTCGCCCCCCTTCTTCTTCTCTCCCACCATCTCTTTACGTTTTTTTAATTTCCTTCTCCCCCCCCCCTCCCTTTTTGTTGGTACATTTTATTGTTTTTAAAGGCCGAAGCGTCAACCGAAGCCCTCCACCGACGAGGGGTTCTGGGACTGCAGCGTGTGCACGTACAAGAACACGGCAGAGGCTTTTAAGTGCATGATGTGTGATGTCAGGAAGGGGACGTCAACAAGGTAAGGCGATGCATATACACCACCTTTGGTCTTTTCTGTAATGGTGGGTCCCCAAGGGGGTTCCTTGGGGGGGACTCAGCAGCCCCCCCCCTCCCACCCACAACAAAATCAGGAACAGTTTAATCCCCCCCCTTTCTCACTCCCTCTTAGCAATTTGTGCATTTGTACCATGAGACAATGGATTAAGGTAATTGTATATTTCTCAGATGTGTAAAACCTCCCCACTGTTGTACTGTTCTATATAGAATACGGACAGTTAACATAAACAAACATGGCATGCGCTGGTTCATGTACTGTAGTGTTTCCTGC
>NW_022280063.1:4179927-4230701 GCF_004355925.1 Anarrhichthys ocellatus | reverse complement strand
ATATATATATATATAAACTTTATCTGATAGTTTTCATCAAGCTCAACATGATAATTCTGTTTATTTCCTCTGAGCAATGCATTAGTCTCCATGTTCTCGTTCACACTGACCTCCGTAAAATGAGAGAGAGGGACGGCTCGCTCTTTAAGCACACACACATCCATCTTGTTGCCCCGGAGATATTTGTAACAGACGAGGGGGGGGGTTGCTTCCAATACTCGAGCATACAAATACACAGCATGTAGGTACACACACACACACACAGGCTGGTATTTTGTCCTGACATCAGTGATTTGAGGCAGGAAATGACTGTTATTCCTGAGTGGCGGTCATTATCAGGATGAAAACACAACAATGGGTGAAGGAGAGGAAGTGTAGCCGCTAGCTCTGGCTATGGGAAACTGTGTTTGTGTGTGTGTGTTAACATGATCTTCCTCTTTAATGGCTCCTCTCCTGCGTTAGCACAACTTTCCCAATGATTTAACTACAACAATAACACATCGGCGCAGTCGTCCGCTTTGGTGCCTTTTCATAATTGTGGTATTTCTTGTGTCGGTGCATGCACTCATTCGCCCGTGCGTGCACTTGAGTGCATGAGTGTGGGAGGGCTTGTTGTGAAAGGAGGTTGTCAGAGCAGCTGCCAGACAGACAGCCATAGCTCATTACTATGCAACAGCTTAATCAGCCCGCTGTCATCAGAGACACACACACAGATGCACTCAACATGCAAATTTTACACATGACTGCCTGCGTGTTCGTACGCAAACACACACTTAATACGCACAATTATAATCGCTCACGCAAACAAAGCGATTGAGCAGCAGACATACTGTTGTCATAGAGTTCAGTTTATTGCGGTTGAGCGTTGATTGTTGAGAGGACACTCCAGGGTGTGTGTGTGTGCGCGCTTCCATAAAAGCAAAGCGGCCCGCAGCTTTGCCAAGAACCTGTCTGAATCCTCACGTCACCAAAAAGCTGTGACATTCTTTGTCTCCTCCATCTGGGCATTTTTTGTGGAAATTGGCAAGGGACCCACAGTTCCTCGCTACACCCCTGACAAATTTAGAAAACGTCCGTGAGAAGGTCTTATTTAATGTCAAGAACTCCCTGTCTACCCAACTGCAGTGCTGCAGAAATGTAGTAGTGTTTGTTATGCTTTCCCCCCCCCCAGAAGGCCGCACACAAACCACCACACGCAGGCTAACACTGCAGCAAAATGGCCACACTGGTGGTCGCAGCTGTTAACGACCGAACACAACAGACAAGTGGACGTCTCTGCGAGCGAGCCAAAAAGGCGTATGACACGCGGAATATAAATGTGGGACGAATCCCCTCGCTGGTTACCAAACAAGCATGACTGAGCAATTACCGCGAAGTGACGAATTAATGCTCGACACGGGGCGATGAGTGTCCACCGGTTGGAAGAGGCGTCCCACGGCCAGAAGGTCACAGTGTGGGCTCTGTGGAAAGTGGCTTAAAATCAACTTGTCACAGGTTGACACTTTTTCCTGACAGGATCTGCAAGTGCCGGAGATGACGGGCGCCAAAAGTAACATTTCAGGGGCAAGGTAGAGAAATATTTGTCGTTTGCATGTAGCTAGCCGTCGAGAGATGAATGTTTTGTGAAGGTGGGGTTTAGCAGATCTCGCTGCCTTGCTGCCTCTGATGTGGAGAGATGATCTACTGCAGGGACCCAAAGCTGGCGTGCTGATTGAAAGGACGTCGCCGAGGCTGCGAGTTTGACTGAAGACGGGGGATACATCAGCAGAATTGGACTGGCTTATCGGAGGAGGTGCAGTGAAACGAGAGAGAGCGAGAAAAGAGGGAACCGGCTGACGTTCCGATAATTCTGTCAGCGGGCTCGGAAAACTTGTGCGGCTAGGGAGTCGAATTTTGAGGAAACGCGAGCGGGACCTGTTTAAATATTCTCTCTGCACCTACGTTTTGGGAAAGAGAATGCACGCTGGCTTGCAAACCTGATGCATTTGTGCAGATTCGTATGGAATACTGTGTTGTTTTTCAAGCTGCTATAGCTCACAGTATCTAATTAAAGCCGCCTTTTTAGAGGAGCTTTTTGATCACAACGCATCGTGCAGCCCTCATTACCTTAAAAACTTTTGCCGAGGAAAAAAAGTGGAAGGATCGTTTCATCTCCCTGCGACTCTCTGGGCTCAGTCCCATCCTTTTGAAAAGCTGCAGCGCGGCAGATGAAAGTCACAGAATGGCAGTGTGGCGCTTAAAAAGGAGGCCGTTTTGATAAGTGCAAGGTCACAGGTTTGATTCCTACAACAGCCGAAAAAAACGCCCCTCAGGCAGAGCTTCCATTGAGCAAGACAACGAAGGCCTCTCAGAGAAACCCCATTGTCCTGGATTGGAGTGATACCTTTTTAAAAAAACAATGTTTAAAGATGGAAGACGAGGCATGTTTCAGAGTTAACCCCCGCCGTCTGGCGTGCGGTACAGCTTGAATAAGCTGAAGATGTCCCGTGCAGTGGTGCTGACAGACTTGGCCGAGGTTTAACAGCTGAGTGTAATAAAGTGGCGTGTGTGTGAGTGAGACCTTCTCCCGTGTCGAGCCTGCACCACCTGCATCTGTTGTTCACCGAGCTGAGCTCTGACAGGTCAGGCCTGCCAGGGAAACCGTGTGTATGGCGCGTTCAGCAGCATTATATTTCTGCAGGTCAGGACAGTGAGCTTGATCATGTTCAGATTAGCTCGCTCTCTCTCTCTCTCTCTCTCTCTCTCTCTCTCTCTCTCTCTCTCTCTCTCTCTCTCTCTCTCTCTCTCTCTCTCTCTCTCTGACAGGTTGAGTGATGTGCGCGTTTTGTCAGCTCCGTCTAAACAAGCACCAGCCATTCTGGCCGGCTTGCAACCTGTCAGCATCTGGCTGCTTGGATGTCGGTTCGTCGTCCTCTGCACCGGCTCGCCCTCACGGGTCATGAGCAGTGCGTACACACACACACAAAAACACAATCAGGCTGTAATTGTTCGAGTGGCTTAATTGTTGTTGATCTACCTTTTAAATAAACATAGCTTTCAATACAACATAGCTCAGAGTATCTGGTGCAGGATTCAGGCCTTTTTATTGACTATTTATCATTCAAATATAAAAACTTGTTATTTTTGTTGTTTTATTAATCTGACGATTATCTTCTTGCCTTTCCATTTAGTCAAAAAAATGACCTACAAATAGGCCAAAACCCCAAAGATATTCAGTTTACAAGCGTATAAAACTGAGTCGAAAATCTTCATTTTCTGGAACTTGTAGCCTGCGGAATTTTAGGCATTATCCCAAAAGAAGACAGTGATTAATCACATGTAAACAAGATAAAAGGAATTAAATGCTATCACCAAAATCATAAAGCAGTACAGCGCAAAAAGATCCAAATTGTGATGTAGATATTTGTAATACAATTGTTGCCATTTCGAAGCATCTGCTTGAACTTTTGTAATCAAGCCGGTGATCAGTTGTTGCACATATCCATTATAAATATGAGATACTGATCAGCTGCTGGAGCCATCTAGTTATGGGAAACCGTGTCCCGAGTTGCATAGACTAAGTTTATCTTTAAAGTGGATTGGGAGGGGAGGGGAGGGGGGGGGGGCTCTAAATGCAATACAAGGAAAGGATTGATTATCTCTCCTTTCTATCTGTTTATTCTCTAAAAAGTAGCTGCCTCTGTAAAAATGCGAGCAACTGCCATGGAATACTAAAATCCATTTAAAATGCTGCCTGAAGGAAAATGCATCTGTTTGAAATGCAGAGAATAAAGTGTGAATTAGCTGTACTTCCACGTTGTCCCACTCACTGCCTGTGCAGTATATATAGTATACACACATACTGCACATACTTACGAGAATGCAGTTTCATTTTGGCAATAAAATTAATTACCCATTTCTTACATCTCTGTTGTAGGTATCAGCTTCCTAGCTTCCCACCTCCACACCTTTCTACAGGGTCAGTCTTCCGTTTTGGAATAGTCAAATGATTGATACAACAACTGTGTATCACCAAATCGGTGTTTGATCGTCCCATTTAAATGATTACAACCTCTTATAAGTCACACAGTTGGCTCGGTCATGTGGGCTCCTGGTTACAGCGCCCGCACGGCATACAAACACCCGAGTGTACACTGGGGACAATGAAGCTGGCTGTTATCACGTCACCGTGGCTCAAGATTATGGCTACGTGATAAGCCTGTAATTACACTGGTGACACTGATGCATGACATGCTGCTCTATATGTGTGTGTGTGTGTGTGTCTTGTGTGCGAGAGAGGAGAATGTGGTGTAGTGTGGCTAGCGGGCTGTAGAAGGTGTCATAAACCACATGAACGGGGCCGGCCATCTGTCTCTCTCTTCCACACATACACACACATGGTGGTAGCGTGTACAGGCAGGGAGAGACATTAATCATCGGGTTGGAGGGGCTCCCAGGAGCAGCCTACGACCCGATGATAGGACGCACACCACCTCGATTGAGAGTGCTCAACAGGGCATAAAATAAGCTATTTCACAACGATCTTACAATCATCACAGAACAGCGAGACGAGATTTTGTTTATCGCAGCACACTTATTTGCAGTCCATCAGAACGTCCCGCGGGCTGTTTGCTCATCACACAGTGTACTCGACAAATGTTAGCGGGCAGGCCAACATCAGCAGAATTCTGCACTGCCTGTCAATTCATATGCAACGCGTCACCGGTTCAATGTTTTCATAGAGAGTAAATGACTGGAATAATGGCCAGAGCTGTAAAGATATTTAGAAATAAAAGTCCAAAACAATGAAGGCTTTCGCCTAAAGACTGCCATCATGTTCAAAGCAGGAACATTTGGGTCCGTCCTTTGCGTGCTTTGGTTGAAAGTAGTTCTGAATCAGAGAATTGGGAGTAGGCTTGTAGGTATATTTGGAAAACGATGACGCACATCAGATTTTAAAGTGGAATCTTAGGCCGCAAAACCCTATTTTTGCTGTCCAGTGAAAATCAATGTATCGCCAAAGTGCTTCATCGCAAAGCTGAAAACGGGACGTGTTTTATTAATTATAAGTATGAGTATTAGTCGTCATTTTACAAAGGTTATTTGGCCTCATCTATAAACAGATTCTGGCTCACAACACACACACCGTCAGTGTTAACTGCTCTGTCTCTGTGAGCTGTGGTGTTGATGACCCGTTTGTCCGCTGATGGCAGAAACTTGGCGGTCAAACCTGAATTTGCTATGTGACCAAATCAGGACCAGGGGAGACAGTTTTTTTTTTTTGTTGCCGTGTTGGTTCTTCCACTGCTTTGGTTCTTGTTGGTGGAGTGTGAGGTCAGCGGGTGCATCAGAAGGAGGGAGAGAGGGAGAGATAGCGATAGACTGTGTGTGTGTGTGTGAGTGTGAGTGTGAGAGAGAGAGACATATTTGCAAAGGGGTCAGCCAGAGTTTCCCCGTCAGTGAAATGTGTGTGGGATCAATGGCAGCGTTTGCCTCCGTTAAAAGCTAAATTCTTCTTAATTATTATTCGTCTTGTTTAATCTAAAGCAAGAGACAAGATGGCGGAGCGGTTTGCACTCACGCGTTTGGAAATGTAATAATGGTCTTAATCGAAGTGATGGACCAACAAACGCGCCAGTATAGAGAGACTATATGTTCTCTTGACTACATTAAAAGACATTTTCCTTTTCAAGGAAATGTAATTCGGCGCGTTTAAAGCCTTGCCTCGTAACGTCCTAATTTCCCAGTGTGGGACTCCATTAGCTGCCGTGGAATAGATGGCCCGAGCGGAGCAAAATATCGATCGGAACAACAGTTCCAACACGCAGTATTAATGTCAGAAAGAATAGGCCGTTACATTAGGCACAGAAATTCCTGTTGGAATCAACACACACACACACACACACACACACACACACGTTCCAGATGGAGGCCAGTAGCGAAGGCCTAAGTGCTAAGATAATAACCATTTGATTGGGTTAACAGAGGCAGTTGTGTTTAGGCCTGCTTGCTTTGCCTCGCGGAGCGATATTAGGTCGTCTCCTCTTTCACCTCCGGGGTTATTGAGCCGGCTCTATTAGTGAGAATCTACTTCATTGTTACACATGAAGAAGATGGGATGCATGAGTGGTGTTTATACTCGGCCCACGATCGCTCTCGGGCACAGCCAGTCCTTTCCTCTTTTCTTTTTTTTTTTTTTTTTTTAAATAGAAAAAGGAGCATAATTAGCCTCAGGTGATGGCACATACAGTGCTCATTTGCGGCATTAATGAGAGACGGAGACGGCAATAATTCAGCTGTTCAGCGCGCACACAGTAAATCACAGGAACCATAGAAGCACATAATGAAATCATGAATCAAAGAGGAGGTTATGAAACGAGGCAGCCGGTCGTCTTGTTTTTATTTTATTTGGTAGAATGTGGCCCTGGGGGCGGGATGGTCCAGCCTGTTGTGACAGACATTTGTTCATTGTATTGGTTGTGAGGGTGCCACAAATTTCTCTTTGAGAGGTCTCTGCTTTTTATTTTTTATAAAAGTCTCCCCAAAAAAAAGTGTCAGCAGTTCTGCAGCGCCGCGCTGACAAGACAGACATATTAGAGGATCTCGACATCGCCTCCCTATCAGACGGTTATGTAGGCCAAGAGACCCATTTGCATTTGGCTCTAGCCTTGCTAGCATCGCTGCATGTTCTGTGAAGGCAGCGATAACTCCGGAAAGAAGAAGAAAAAAAAAAAAAACTGACTCTGGGAGAGTCTCTTTGAAGCTAGGCCCCAATTTAGGTCATCACCGAATGGTGAAACAACAGCTTTGCCCTTAGAACAAGACAGCAGACCAGCAGCTCTGGCTTCTGTATCTCCTCTTAGAAAATGGGGTTGAAGCCTGTAAATTCAGCTAAATAGGCCACCGAGGCTCTTTGCACAGCAACACTTGGCCAAATGCTCACACTAATTCTCTAGATGGATTTCGTCAAGTACACTCTGTACTGTGTTACACCCCTTAAAACTGAATTTGCATTTCACCCGTATACTGTATTTGCATTAGACATGTGCAAAAAGGAATTTTTTTTTTTTTGAAACTGAAGCACCTGGAGGCCAATGTTTTGTAATTGCAATACTTTTGGAAGGGTTCACACACAGGTTAGTGCACTTGAGCGAAGCTGCTGTACCGTGTTACCGACAGAGAGAGAGAGAATCAATACAAAACCAAGCTTGCTTTCTCACAGAAATACTTCACCAGCGGTTTGTTCAAAGCTTACATTTCACAGAAAGCGGCTGATGAATTTGTTTTCACTGTGTTCATTTTTTCGCTCGAATTACAAACAGGAGTGCTCACTGGGGCTCAGAAAACACACTGTGCTCTTCCCATCATGCTTCATCTGCTCACGGTGTGTGTGCGCATACATGTGCGTAGTCTTGTGTATGTGCCTCAATATGCTTCAGTGTTCGATTGCATTCATAAAAAAAGCATGCATACGTTCTCATGTGCACCCATTATATATTTGTACACACCGCTTTGGCTTTTGGGTGCAGTATGCGCGTGCTGTGGTGTGTAGAGGTGCATTCATACATATAACTGTGTGTGTGTGCGTGCATGCAAAAATCAGCCGCTAGATGTGGAGGCTCTCTCAACAGATGGCCTTTTCAACACACTCGCCTCTCGGCTAGGGCTGTTGCCAGCCCCCCCCAAAAAAAAACACACATACACACTCTCCTGCACAGAAATACGATCGCAGCCTTCATGCATGCAAACTGTTGCCAAACCGATTGCATAATGTATCATTTTTGAGACAGCAGGCACTCACGGAGGATGGAAATGTGACTGCGAGGAGGAACATTTAGTGAACCGTGTTCCACATTCTGTTTGATATTGGATTCACCTTTTAACATTCTGCAGAGCTTGTGTGTGTGAAGGTGCATCATCCTCGCTTATCAGGCAAGCATTGCCGTCGGCGAACACTGGTTTTCTGTCATCGATAACGGATGACGGGCTTTTGATGCAAGGCAGTTAAAACATTAAGTTGGGTTTTTGTATGCGATCCATAAATCAAAAATCTTAAAATCCATCATCGGAAAATATTAATTAGCCGGTGAAGGATCGAAAACCGCGGCGTGGCAGTTCACGCCCTCGCCTGGGGATAAAAGACACAAAGACTCCAGTGAGAATATGACATTCCACATTTGGGGAGATAGAAGACATTTTGGGTGTGACCTTTTAAGAATAATAATATTGTGTCACACCGTGCTTGAAGTCAGATCTAATCTCTCCTTCACATACAGTCTCACGGAATCCTGTCTGAGCCCTTAAAAAACAAGCCTGTGCAGGTATACCACATATCTCACAGATGGCTCAATCCCCGGGTTGTTTTTTTTTCTCGCTGCCGGTGTTAAGAACACTTCCGCAGCGCCGTCCTATAACCAGCGCTGGCAGTGATTATTGGCTCTTGACGATGGCGGTATACGCTAGCATGAAGCCATGTGCTCACTGTGATTTTCCCTCTCATTAATCTGCCACGCTCTTGTCTCCCCCTTCCCTCCCTTCCTCCCCCTGGAATCAGGAAGCCTCGTCCCGTCTCCCAGCTCGTCTCGCAGCAGCAGGTAACGCAGCAGTTTGTGTTGCCCCCGCAGCCCAAAAAGGAAAAGAAGGAGAGAGTAGAGAGGGAGAAGAGCGACAGAGAGCCGGCACTCAAGAAGAACAGTCACAAGAAGATGAGGTAAACAAGCTGACACGGGGTTTGGGGGAGGGGGGGGGATGCATGAATAACCATGCTATAGATGGTGTTTATGTTGCCACCTGAAGTGAGCTTGATGTGTTGTCATATTTCATGAAGAACTTCAAAAAGATCGAGGTGAGGAGGGTGGGGGAACACCAAAAATGAATTTCAAAGCTGGAGGATGCTCTTTGGAGTTTTCAGTGAGAGATGAAGGCGCTTTCACTCTTTGGGTAAATCGGTGATCGTAGTTTATTTTTTGCAAAGGGCTGATTGGAACAGGAACCTCAAGCAGGATTTTAAAGAAATATTCAATGCTGTTTCTCACTCTCTCCCCAAGGCCGAGGTTAAAAAACATCGACCGGAGCAGCGCCCAGCACCTGGAGGTGACGGTCGGGGACCTGACAGTCATCATCACGGACTTTAAGGAGAAGGCCAAGCCCTCGTCCGCCCCGGCGACGTCGTCCAGCACCGCGTCCACGGCCGACCTCCACAGCCAGAACGGCTCCAGCTCGGAGAACACAGAGAAGGGGCTCTCCCGCTCCTCCTCACCCCGAGGGGAGGGGAGCTCCGTCAACGGGGAGTCCCACTGAGTCACCCCCCTCCCTCCGATCCTCCCACGGCCTCTCCACCCACATCTCATCTGCAGGCCCATGGGTCACTGGTGGAGCATCCTGCCTTCACTTTGAAAGCTGCACATTACTGACAAAGAACAGTTTGTTTCTTTTTCTTCTTCTGGATATTACAATTTCAAAAAGGAATTGTGACCGAACATCAGATTTGGTCGAGTCCAATAGGTTTTAAAGATTCTCTGGAATCCTGCATTTAGAAAAGCAATACGAAAGACCTTTTAGCTCCACGTTTCGTAGAACATTTGGTGTCATTGGAAAAGGATCCCCCGCACGCTTTCCGAACCTCGCTCCGAGAACATTTACCAAGACTGCCGATTTTATTCTGACGAAGAACTTCCTCAGAACTGACCTGAGACATGTCTGAATAAATGTTCGGACAAGCTTTATGGTGCTGTGCAGCTTTATGGTGCTGTGCGGCTTCCTTCGGATGCGCCTGCCTTTGTCGAGGCTTTTCTCTTTATATGTGCAGCCCCAACCTCACATCCCCCTGCAGTGGCCGGCAGAGTGACCTATTCCCCCCCCCCCCCCCCCCCCGGGCCCCCCCCCCCCCCCCTCCCCCCCCCCCCCCCCCCATGGAGTCTTCAGCCTCTACCTTCCCCCGTTATGAACCTGAACCACCCATTACGCACTCTGTGTCCCGACACTGAACCTTCAACCTCACAGGCAACCGTTGCTCCTGCTCTTAATTACTCCAAGCTTTTACTTGTGGACTGCCTCAGCTGTGGAGGGACTTTTTTTTTGACACAGCAGAGCGGGCTGTACTCCTACTGGCACAATGTGGTGCTTTTGGGTAATGTTTGGAGCGGGTCGATTCGTTCAGGTAATGCTCGTTATGTACGTCTTAAAGGGCATCGGGCAGGTTTTGATAAAAGCCCTCTTTTGAATGGTGCAGGAAGGTATAGTATATGATATTAAAGGATAATACCGGTGTTTTTGTCTTGTTTTTTAGCTTGTGCCAATAATCTACACTACTTTTGGTTTGCATTACAGCCAGCCATGTTTAAAGGTACAATCAGGGTTTTGTTCCATCTTTACATACAGTATAAAAACCACAAATCTGCATTAAGTGATATTTTTGGGATCACACACTATATCCATGGCCAGCAAACCAGCTCTGACATGCTGTTGTTACACTAGACTGATGTTTCTGGTGAAGAGAGGCTACTAGCTAACTAGCTTCTAGCCAATTACAGACCAGAGCTAAAAGTTGGGTAAATACTGAGCTGATGTTTGTCAGAAGACCAGAAACATTAATCCGAATGGATATGTATGTTGGTTTGTGTCTGCTAGCTATGCAAGTAGGCAATAGATTGCCAACATATTGGCCATAACAGCTCAAAATCGGTCTCTCAGGGCTTTGTTTCGCTGTGCCCTCATGCTGTCAAACAAATACACTTAATGCAGCTTTGTAATTCATTACAGCCCGCTTGAAAAGTGGTGGTCATACTTTATCAGTCACATTATAAAGTACATGATGCCGGCAAATTGTGACACTAATCACTGACGTCCTACCATGCTACACCGTGGTGAGTGTCAATCACATGACTCCCACAGAATAAGACATACCATCATATTTCTGCTTTTACCTTTATTGGCACATTTTATTTTCTCCATCAACAGCTAATTGAAAGCAAAGTTTATCACAGTAAAGTTTGTCTCAGAGGAAAAAGGGAATGGTTGTTTTCAATATGAGGAATTGTCAACTAAATATGGACGGAAGCTACGGGACTGTGGCTGTAAGGGACACCGGTATTCTCCTTTTAATCTCTGCTGCACCTGCTCAGCGGTCACAGTGGAGAACCAGAGGGTGCCTAAGCTGTTCTGCCCCCCCCCCCCCCCTCCTCCTCTGTGGACCCAGTTTGGACACAGCATGGTGCTTTTAAACCGTAAAAAAAAAAGGAGCTTTGACTTCTGGACATGCGAAAGCTGATTGTGTGCCATGTGATGGACTTCAGAAACTGCTTCAACTTCTCCATTTTGACGTAGCAAAGTGGGAGGAGCTTTAGGATATACTAAACCCTCAGCGGAACAACTACGGATCAACCGAACTACACACTAACTTATGAAACCTTGTAGAATACTACACAGATAAAAATGGATATTTCTAAAAAAAAAAAAAAATATTGTACTACAATGTTTTGATGTGGTTGTATTATCCATCATAGCAGTGTTATTGTCGAGAGTTTTACTTTTTCATTTTAGCACAGATCCTAAGAACTGTCATGGCATGATAATATTATGGTCTCGGTATATTGTGGGACAGGCTACGTCTCTTAGTTTGTTAGCATCGTTCAATGTATCAAGAGATCTAACCGCTTCACCACACTAGCTGGGACTAGCTGCGTGGACCCGCGAGAACTGTTCGGAACAGAAGTTTGTTATTTGGTTGTGGCAAAAATGGAAAGATTTAAAAAAATATGTTGGTTGTCACTTGTTAATATTTTTTTTGTTTTTTTGTTTTGCTCAGTTTTAAAAATGTGTAAACTTGTTTATTACATGTCTAAATAAGAAAATGCAAACAAGAATCATTTTACTTATTGTCATTAGTCGCTGTCACAGGTTTGTTTTGCTCAGCAGAGTGCTTGTTGTTTCAGCTCCATCCGGTGAACGGCTTCATAACTGCTACTCATCCTCAACACAGTATGTTTGGGTTAAAATGTTTACAGATCAGGTACATGTACATACATTGAGAATGGTGTTCATCCATGCAATAGTTAAGACATTCATGTCCATGACTTCATTATAAAGGCTTACAGTAGTGAGCATAAGGTGTGGTTTACACACTATTAATTAGTCAACCACTACAAAAGTTGGTAACCTAATTTCCCCAGAATAAATGAAAGTGCAGTTGACGTCCAGGTCTGTTGTCTAGTGGAGCCACATCAATAAAGACGGACTAGTCACTTGAAGCCATGAATGGGTCTTTTCAGAGGTGGAATCCATTGAAAGTTGCTGCAGACACAGCCTGAGGGAAAGGGGGGGTGGTTCAACACTGCGTATCGCTCCCACCCTTCCCCCATTTAGGGTCCCGACCTCCTGCTTCTGTTGCAGTGAAGAGCATCAAGTGAAACGAGGGGAATAGACAAACTCGGAAAATGGTTGTGTCCTTCAGAATAAAAGTCTAAATGTAGTCCTTAAAGTGGTTATGAAGGCCAGTGGCTGCACGGAGGTACAGAACCTCGGAAGTAATTATAACGATTGTATTACAATATACGATGAAGATCACTGGCATATTATTTGAATTAGGGTATGTTCCCAAGCCTCCCATCTTTTAGGTGTATGATTGTCAAATGTCAAAATTCTTGAATTTGGAAAAGATGGACTAAAGATACAGCAAATAGTTCCTCCTTCCCTCACAATATAGTCTTCTGGAACACGTGTAACACAAGCATTACCATATTACAGCCACATTTTTACAGTTTGTAACTTCATTAATGGGTCTCAAATGTCATAAATATAACCAAATAATTGTACTATCCAATTTATCCAACCAGAAATGTCCACTCTGACTACATTTAAATATGGTCACTTTAGAAAGGAAATCTTTTCGAAAACAATGAAAATCTGATGCGAGTATGGCAGCTGAGGAGCATTATGTTTAGCTACATTGTTTTCCACACCTACATTGTCACAGTATATACATTGTAACATATTATTACTAGACAAGATATCAGCTCATTCCATCAGACCAAAACAGACAAAGAAAGGTAATTAAAGCTACAACAGTATCAATATTTTTTTCCAAAGCATAAAAATTAAAAAATGTGTAGTGAAGAATTGCATGTCTTCAGAATTACCGCCAGAGGGTGCAATTGACACGCCAGATAATCATTTTATTTTTATACTTTGACCGGAAGTGCGTTCCCACTGCGACGAGCTTCGCAGTTCGTACTATAAGCTTAGTTTCTATGTCATGACTGTAGCTACGAGTTGTGTTTTCAAACTCCAAAATGCGGCGTTACATTCGTGCACTAATGTTGTGCACGGTGTTCGCCGTGTTTTCGGGCTTGTACGTTTACAGTAAACTATTTTACGCGGACGTGTCTGTCGGTGGAAACGGACCGAAGAGGGTTTTCATCCCACCGAGAGTCCCCGGAGGCAGGCGAGGTACCGCGGACAAAACTGGGCCCAAAAGCCCACACTGGTACAATAGGTAGGACTGGACTTTTATGTTTTTCCTGCTTTAACGGGGTCCAACTGGGGTAAAAAATACATTTCATACGATACGCATAAGTGTATATGTATATATCAAAAGTTACTCTGTACCACACTGGATGTATAGGAATGTAACGCTGACTGACTGAACGGCCCAATGCAGACAAAGTACACTGCAGTTAGCTTCATCTTTCTATGGTTGTAACGCGAGACTTGGACAGGTGTGGGACCTCACGTGCACCCTCCCTCAGAGTTCCGGTTGTAATTGATACATCACTTAAGTTATGGATACAGTTGTCATACAAATAGCCTACACAATATGACTCCCACCGACCAATAACTCGAGTATTTTTCTTCAAGTCACAGTTGAATCAAGTGCCCTTTGATGTCAAGATGAGCAACAAATATTATTATTATAATAACATTATCATACCCAGGACTCTGACATCATCTTTTTACATCCTCACTCCGACTCTCCTTCCTCTCACTCAGGTACATCATGCGTCAGCAGGGTCAGGCGGAGGCCGGTGGCGTTCAGATCAGACCTGAACCCCCCATGCATCTGGCCGTGGTGGCCTGTGGGGAGAGGCTGGAAGAGACTCTCACCATGATCAAGTCCGCCGTGCTTTTCAGCATCAAGCATCTCCAGCTGCACATCTTTGCCGAAGATCAGCTACACGCCAGCTTCATGGAAGCCGTGAGTAGGAAAATACTGCAAGTTGCTTGCTGTTTCACTGTAAACGACAGAGTTTGTGTTGATCATATCCTGTATAATATACCCCTACTATTAATGTATCTGTGTTCCAGTTGGAGGCGTGGCCTGGTTTTATTCGCTCCAGGTTCAACTACACAGTCTACTCCATCAGCTTCCCCAGTGAGAACGCAGCAGAGTGGAAGAAACTCTTCAAACCCTGCGCTTCTCAGAGGCTCTTCTTACCCGTGAGTTTCTTATAGAAGCATGAGAACCACAGTGGAAATGCATATCTGACATCATTATGACATTCTCAGTTACTTTTATAGACAAAACATAACCCAAGTTAAAAAAAGGACTGGGAAACTATAACAGATTATGTTCTGTTACCCTGAGGAAAATCTACTTTGTCAGGCCACTGCAGAACATCCACGTTATTGATGTTCTCAGTGACATCTCCTGTGTCTTTCTCCATCTGCGCAGCTGATCCTGAAGGACGTCGACTCGATCGTGTACGTCGACTCAGACATCCTCTTCCTGCAGCCCGTAGACCTCCTGTGGGAGTTCCTGTCCCAGTTTAATTCCTCCCAGCTGGCCGCCATGGCCCCGGAGCACGAGGAGCCCCGCATTGCCTGGTACAACCGCTTCGCCCGCCACCCCTTCTACGGCAGGACGGGCATCAACTCGGGGGTCATGCTCATGAACATGACACGGATGAGGAACACGTACTTTAAGGTAAGGCTGAGGAGATATTTGTTCGGCTCTGTTTACTGTATTTGTGTACTACCTTTATTGGCCACAAGATGTCCTCCTTCCGCTGCAGATGTTCACCAAAGTCTGTGCAAGGAGTTGGCAATTGTGAAGCTCCCGACACTTACAATATTGTGACACAGTAAAGGCATCTTTTTGGTGTTTACATATGTGTTGTTGACAGAATGACATGACGTCTGTGGGGCTGCGTTGGGAGGAGCTGCTGATGCCTCTTCTTCAGAAATACAAACTCAACATAACCTGGGGAGACCAAGACCTTCTCAATATCATTTTCCACCACAACCCTGGTAAGGCTGCACGCACCAGTGCAGCACACATAGCATGTATCTTTCCACTTACAAGACTGTAGACTTCTATACATGATGCTTTTCAGCCTCCACAGACAAACTGAAGAGGGGTTACTTGTTATCAACTGCTAGATTAGCTTATCGTGCTCGTCAAAGTCTACAGGATGTCCCTTCGCGGGCCCGATTTGTTGACTTGTTTCTGTGTTCGTACACTTCCACTCACAGAGTGCCTGCTGGAGTTTCCGTGCCGGTGGAATTATCGTCCAGATCACTGCATCTATGGCAGCAACTGTGCGTCAGCGGAAGAGGATGGCATCAACATCCTGCATGGAAACAGAGGGGTTTACCACGACCACAAACAACCTGCATTCAGGGCCGTTTACGAGGCCATACAGAAGGTGAGCAGGAGCCCCCGCATTGGTGTGTTTGTGTTGGAGTCTGTGGGATGCTTGAATACACTCGTCCATCTATAGGCTTTGTGAATTCAGTCACAGTATGGGCCTTTACTTATGTTGCATCACAGGATATGGATTTGACATGATGGGATTTATGGACAAAAATTGTCCCCAGTGCATACAATTAACTGCGTTTCTATTTATCTTTTATTAACTTAATATTGTTCACTTTAGACATCTTCATCAAACACAACTAAAATGTTTTACCCTTGTTTTAAAAAAAATCAATTTCACTAATAATTACTGAAGACCTAAAGTAGATAACAAGACGTCATATCAAGATGAGTGCAGTTTGTCTACGATTACAGTTGATTACAGAAACGTGTCGATATTAAAAGGTAAATATTAACAGAAGCCCCCCGAGGTCTCAACAGCCACAGCCATTATACAGGCAGATATTGATGGCAGCAGAGGAGCAGCCAATGGGAAATCTTTGTGAAATAAGAGTGTCTACCAGAAAAGTGGCTGAAAACAGGCCCCCTGTTACAAGTCTCTTGGGTATATTAAAGTTAAAAAAGAGACAAAAGCCCGAGCCTGAGCCCTTTTCAAAGTGTTGTCGGTGTAATTTAGTGCAACATCCGATGAGAGGAGCCCTTTTATAACCCCAGTGACACACCTGCTCTCCAACACCGCCCTGTTCATTCACCCTCCGAGATGAGATTTTGGATTGGCGCTGACCCTAAAGATCGTTAAGTGTTCGTAACATCCGATTGTCTTCATTGGAAAACAAACGTCCACCATTTCCAGAAGGTCGGAGTGAAAGCTAATTTCCCCCATGAGGATTGTTTATGGGTTGCTTACCAACAGTGTAATGATATTGACGACACCGGTGGCATTTACTTAATGAAGCCATCAACGTTGGGAGTCTCATTGCTTTCCTATTAACACAGCATTGAACAGAGATCAGAGCAATGGCTGATATACACCGTATGTATGCATGGCCTGCAGTTCAAACTGCAGCTTTATAGGACAGGATCAATTACAGCAGTAGACACACATGTACCTCTGCGGCTAGAAGCGAGCATGAACCCGAGGGCCCATAGCGTGCGCTAACACATATTCTTTCCCAATAGCCTATGTAGGTATTGATACTTTCATACATCTGTGATTGAGTCTGGTCGGCCAGGAGTATGGATTGATATTCTGTGTGTTTCATCTGCAGCAGAACCTCAGGAGTCTGAGCAGTGTCATGGAGGGAATGACAAACAGGACAGCGCTATTTTCAGGCCTGGAATAAATAAACCCACAAAGTTTGGAAAAGTCGTGGGGTTTTGCTTTGCAAATACTTCTATAAAACTATAAATCTATGTTGGTTAGACAATATTGTGTTCGGGCAGATGAGATTCATCACTTGGCATGACATTATTCTCTGCGTGGGGTGACAGACTCTGACCTTTTATTGTTTTATGACTGAACAAATGTTTCAGAGAATGTATGGTCATAGAAATTTGCCTCAAAGGCTTGGAAAAGTCAAGGAAATTTCATGGTAACCTTGTGTATGAACCCTGACTTTTACTCGGTTTATAAAATATAGCATAGTTGCTTGAGAATAGAACTAAGTGATGATGAATTGAGGACGGGCACAGAAAAACATGGCCCAAAGTGCAAATCCTATGCTCCCATTTGACAAACCCAACCTGGCTGGTTTACTGTGACTTAGAACATGTCTAATTTGATAGGGCTCAGCTCAGTAGCAAGTCATTCTTAAAGGTCCATACAGGGAGGCAGTAAAGAGAAACCTCTGGTAAGCTTGGGCAGCAGAGACAAAAGGGTGAAGGCTGGTTGGAGAGCACACAAATACTGGGCCTGATTGCTAATCTGGAGCAGGTGTGTAATCAGGTGAGGGCCTGAGGCGGGAAACACACTGAGTGCAGATTGAAGACAGGTGTTGCTGATAACATTAACGATGGCTGTGGTGTATTCACCCGTCACTTTGAGCTTTGTCTTCACTGCTTTACATGATTGTTGAAGTTGAACTACTTTACCTGAGCTAAGTGGTTAATGTTGTTAATATCACAACGAGTGATTCATTCTACTGTGATTTTCTTAATAAACTGTGGCCATGCCCTGTATCCTCACACAAGGAAATGGGAATACAAGCAGCAGTGCTCCTCCCTGTCTGTCCGCCCGTCTGTCCCAAGCAGACCACAGCGGTCTCTCCGTCATAAAGCATCTCCTCCCTCCCTCCGCTGCAAAAAGAAGCTGAGCCCGGGAAGCAGCAGTTAAATTTTTACAGCCGATGGTACGTTTAGAGTTGGAGTCTGCACACCAACAGCGCCCCATCAGCCACACAAAATCAATACACCAACTGTAAATGCAACTTTATGACCTTGCAGGTGTGTGTGTGTGTGTGTGGAAGAATGTGCTCATAAAAACGCCATTCTCTTTGTGACCCAATATCTGGGACTCAACCGAAAGCAAATGAGCTGGCATAAAAAATGGTAATTCCCCTTTGATTTCCTCGGAGCGTTGTAAAGGCCCCTTCATTATTGGGAAGACATGAAATTTCTTCTGAAATCCCCGGTTATCACCAAACGGTAAGCCTATAGCATAAAACTGACTCCAACAACGTGGGCCGCTTTATGTTATGCCCGGCCGACCGATCAGATTAGATGTGCGGTCCCGTCTGAGTTCAGCATGCCTTGCGGATTTATTTTTTTAATTTATCCAGGGAAAGAAACCCAAATGCTGCGCAAAGCACCACTTTGCCCACTTGCTGAGGGAATCCGATCAATTCCACTGGAACAGTAGCAGGTTGAGAGCTGTCCTCGGGGGAGTTTTGATAGTACTTTGGGATTGCAGCAGCTCATTTTAAGTTTACAACCTTTAGACAACCGCCACCCCCGTGTTTCAGCTCTCTGTAGAAACAACTTACTTGGCAAGTTTCCGTCATAAAAAAGTTCCTTTTCATCAGGATGCTTTTTGTTTCCTGATGTAAGGTCAGTACTTTTAAACCGAGGAGCTTATTCTCCGTTTAAATATGGAGTGCTTTTTGGATTTATCTTTATATCCTCGGAGCAAATCTGGAAACAATACAGCCCACCAAACCTAAGCGATGAATTGTTTTTGTCGTTCCAGTTCTCTTTCGGCGCAGACCCAGTGGCTTCGTTGTTGGATCCACTGGAGGAAGAGCTGCTGAAGACGACACACACGTATTGTGGTAAATCCCACGCGCTTCTCACCAAGAGGCTGGCACACAGCCTGGCAAACATCAACAGTAAGGCCCCACGTGGACGGTGACGGAACGGAATCACAATGATGGGACGGAGGCCAAAAGGAGGGCGGGCCTTGAGCTTGTTCTCAAAGACTTGATTGTGACTGAACAGTAAGATACTGTACAGTTTATTTCTAATCCTCCAACAGCAGGGTTTTTAGACTGATCACAAAAACATGTTTTACTTGGCAAACTGTTCAATAACAAAGAATTATGTCCACACTTCTTCGTGGACAGCTAATGAGTGGAGCTTTTAGGTTATTTCGGTGAACACCTGCTCCATAAAACAGTTGGGATTGTCTCAAACTGAGACTAATTAGTGCCCACCTCTTAAGTTGCTCTGGATAAGAGCGTGATGTAAATGTCTGCAATCTGCTCTAAATGTTACGTTATGTGAACGTATAGCAGAGAAAGCTATTTACTACTGGTGGACACATGGATTTTTTTTTGTTTCTATTACAGACTTTTATGACTTTTTATTTTTTTAAAACCAGCCATCTTCCAATCATTTCTTCCTTTCAGTGCCTTTGGTGACCGACTAAAGGTGAATAAGCCTCATGGTGCAAACTATCTGTAACAGGTTGGAAGAGTAGCTCTTGACTTTCCATATTGGAGAATGTATTGAACCTTGTGAAACACTCTTATTAAAAGAGACAAAAGAATCCTATCAGAACTGGACGAAGGCCCCATTTTCACAGCTGTATGCACTGGCCCACTTTTTTCACCATCAGAAACCATTTCAGTACCAACAACATGGAAGAGAAGTCGTTTCAGAGCATATGGTTTTCCTGAGTAAAGGTTTGTCCTGCTCTGTTATTTTATCTGTTACACAGATCACCTTGACCCAAAATACAACAAGCAAAAATGAGGAGAGTCACATGGTCTACGGTCAAGTTTATGTTTTGGGATGTCAGGTCATGTGACTCGACACAAATGTTTCTTTTTTGTGTCTTCTAAGTTTATACATTTCCTTTTGTTACTTTGAATACACATGTTTCTGGCAATTTGTGACTAATTCGATACTACAGCCAGCGTACATAATGCAGAAAAATTGTTATTGAAAATATGAATAAGCTACAAGTTCCACTGCCAATGCCAAAGCATTTCTTTTTTACTATAATTATGGGTTTTTGCACCGTTGAATGTATTTTCTAAATGTTATTTTCAGTGCTTATGTTGGTATGGTTGTATTGTGAGGATATGCTTTGTGACATGTTTATATGTCATGTGCTGTTTGTGTGTGTGGTTTTTTTTTTTACATTAAATATCATTTTTGTGGAACTGTACAGCAGTGTGTCTTGTTTAAACCACCAGAGGTCAGAATTTTTTGATATTTTGGTACTAGTGATTAATGACAGATATTGTTTAGGTACTTTTTACAATAATAATAAAATATTTATAACAATGTAATAACATAAGGGGAAAGCTACTTAAGCAATTGAATTTTTAAAATCATTGCTATCATTTCCACACTTTAATAATACAAACATCTCATTAGATGTTTTCTCTTTTTACCAACATGAGGCATCTTTGTAAGTTTATTCTATAAAGATGTAGCGCGAAGAAGATTGATGCTACTTTTCTATCGCCTCCTTGGGCAGATCAATGGACTTTCCAATAATCCATGACCATTTCTGCCTCAGCTCTGAGGCGCTCATAAAGTGTAAGTGATGGACCAATAACACGGCCGTATACGTGCCTGTCTGGGACACTGTATTGCATTGAGTATGTAGAATGAGTTTATGCTTATTCCCATTAGGTGGGGGATACAACTGTCCGTTTATGACTCCAGAGGTAGTTTGATTCATTGCACCAGAAATATCCTTCATTCATCACTATATATATATATATCCGTATGAGAGCTTATCAATTACCTTTATTGACCGGTGTGCTTAAATGCAACATGTAACAGTCCAGGTCCCCAGAGGGGAGGGAGACAATGGCTCGGATTGAGCACCACATAGAAAAATTCAATATCGCCCGTCCTCCGAAGGTTTCATTTTCCTGAAACTACATGTTTTATATCGTAATAAATTACTCCGATTTTATTCCTTTTGTTCCATCGCGGCTGGAGGAGAAACTATTTAAAATAAATACGTGACCTCCAGCTTTTAGAGTGGGGTTAGAGTGGGTAGAGTGGAAGATGAGGAGGAAATGGGGACATCGCAGAGTAATTAAATGTCTGTGTGCATGAAAGAGAAATATATTTATATTTGAATCGAGGTATTTTTTCTCTATTGTCACAGGACAAAATGTTGAAGAACAGAGCTGAGTGCATAGTGGGGGGGCAGAGAAAAGGCTGACGGAGTGTGTTGAAAGAAAAGAACAAGGCTGTCATAGCCAATATAGCAATTAGGGCACTTTACTGCTTCAGAGTTCCATCTTTTGGTTATTGCCTCTGAAAACAGAGTAGGACCTATAAATGGTATCATCAAAAGAAAAAGGCGACTGAGGAACAAGAAACAAACATATTCCAGGTATGTGCACAGGTTGGATGGCATACAGTGTATAGCAGTGAATAGCTATAGCAGGGTTCATTATAAACTGAATTAATTGATCAAATAGGATAAACAACCACGGAGGTAAAATCTGAAATCGATAAACGCCACAAGAACCTGAAGAGGTAGATTAGTGCAGCATGAGAAATGTATTTTATCATCATTTTTAACTGGTCAAGGGGGAACCGTTGCTGCTAATCCATCAACACGTGCTACATTACCACTGTGACTCTAAATGCGGATGCATCCAGTGTGAATAAAGCTAAAAAAAAAAAGGGCTGATATTACATACGCCTGCTCAAATGTGGTTCTTATTGCTGATCTATAAAGCACAAAGAGAACACACAAAAAAACCTTTAGAAGTCGATCTCATTAGAAAGCAATATCTATTTCAAGATGGGCACTGTGTGCTCTCCGTGCTTGCATGTATGTGTCATTTATAGTGAGTGTACGCTTTGATCTAATGTAGAGGTTCCTTTTATTCATGTGACTTGCCATATAGAAGGACAAGACGGCATCTGTCTAATTCTGACAGCTTGAATCACACAGTATATGGATGCATAATGCACACATGTTCAAATGCAGCGGGTTGAGAGGCATCACACGCACTCACTCACTCGGTATATGACTTCTGCTCCGCAAAATTTGAGCATGTATGTCATACGGTACTGCTAGATTGCACAGTAGGGGGTCATTTACATGTTGTAATAGGGTCTACATATCGCTACTGTAGGAGATGAGAGAGAGAGAAAGGCACACAGGCCTGAACGTTCCCCACAAACAGAACGCCTCGTGCCGCGCTTCTTATTTACATGTGTGCGACTCCCGGGGTACATTTGACGCCCAGCGAGATGGAATATGACATCTCTGCTCGTACCGACGCCGAATCTGCTTCAGTGATTCACTGGGTACGTCACGTGAAGAAAGAGAGTGATGGGTATTTCAGGCAGATTGGTTTATTTACTTCACAGCTTATTTACTGTGTTTATTTGTCTGACTCGTGGTGGCAAATGCCACGCAGCCAAGTACGTCTCTGTCCAGCTCTTTGCGAAATCTGGCTGCTTTCAAGGGAGGCAGCACTCAGGAATGTCCAACTATTATCTGTCTCTCTGCCAAATGTGATCCTTGTTGTTGGCCCCATTGCTTTGAATGTGTGTTCCGTCCTTACCCCCCCTTTTCCCGCCTTTACCTTCTTGCATTCCTAAGTTTCTATCTTTCCACAGTATTTCTACAAGAATCCACCTTTGAAATCCTCTGACCTAGTTTCTCATGCACCCATCAGAGGGCACGCAAACTTCCAAAGACAAACCACACTGCGAATACAAAAATACCCAACGGGCTCATCAAAGATGTTCTTTTTCTTCTTCAAGAAATGGCAACGGAATAGTTTCAAAGATAGATTGTGTTGCAGACGTTCACACCTCCAAACATTTCAAGAACGCCAGTGTGAGTGTGTGCCTTAGAAATGCTAGCCTTGGGGATACGAGCTCTTTCGCTTTTGTACTAGACCGTAGGCACACATTAGAGCCCAAACCAGGTTGCTACCGTGAGACAAACGCATCCAAGGACAATAACGAGACGTTATCGTCTTTTCATGCATTTGAGGTTGTTGAGTTACTGCTCGCTACAAAATGGGATGCTCGGGAGGGGTTTTGAAGTGGTTTGAGCACCTGGGTTTGCGATATTAACATAAAAGCTAGCAACAGTGTCAAAAGCACACAGCTCCAGGATTCCCTCCGGAGTGAGTCACGTCATTTTTAAAGGAAATGTTTAAAAGTTAGCTTATTAGCATTAGCATATTGCATTATAATTGTGAAGCTACCACCAGCAGCCGGGCAATTTGATTGTAATTTTTACACTTAATAAAATGTAGTAATAATGTAGTAATTACTGAGCTCTATAGGTGGATGTATTTTTTTACTTTTGGTATGAACCAGGCTAGATGTTTCTGCCTCGCTGAAAAGATTGATAGCACTCTCTTACAACTGTTATAAGGCTACATGCTAGCAGACAGTTAGCAAAATGATAGGCTACACAACTTTTGCACTTCAATTTCTGTATGTTTTTAAACCATATGGCTATATTTTGTATGAATTAGTGAGCTTTAGAGGTGCCGTTTTTACCTTTGTACAGAGCCAGAGTCAATCGTCTCATCTAACTCCCTGCAAGAAAGTGAATAAGCCAATTTCCCAAAATGCTGTCCCTTTAAAATAGTGTGATGTGTTGGACTCTTGATATAAATCGCAGAATGGCAGAGGTTTCCAATTCAAAATATTCCTTTTGCAGAGAATGTCAGCAGCATGAGAACACAAAGCTGCACATTTATATGCACTTGTGCACAATACACCTTCACACAGGAAATGCACACACACACACATCAGACTCACACACCATCTGCTCTCCCCTGTCTATAGAACCCATATAAAACTTAAAGCCGAAGCAGAGGTGGCGCTGAGATAGAGGGGCTGACATCAGAAATGAGAGTGACTGTGGTGCTTTTATATCCCAGCATACCCTGACCCTCCTCCTCGTCTCCCCGCCGCATCCTCATCACACAACAATAGATTTCCCATTACTGCTCCCTCCTTCGGTCCATCCCTCAATCACAGCTCGACAATATTTACCCCCGGAGTGCTCTGTTTCAGAACATACCTCAGCGCGTGCTTGTGTGTGTGTGCGGTCATGTGAATATTTGTTCATGGCTGTAAAAGTGGGCTTATATGAATGTGTGTGCAGTGAAATGTATAGCTGTATTGTATTCCAACAGCCCAAAGATTATCTTTTCCATTCTCCTCTTTTTTTTTTTTTTTTTTTACCCCACTCACCCAAGTCGCTCTTACTCACACACTCCCTCTTTCCCCTGTGAGCTTTTCAATTAAGCAATTACAGTAGCAGTGAATAGAGCCTGCCTGGACACTGGCGCTCTGTGGTAGAAGCACCTGTCCCCCCATAGACAGCAATTACCTGCCAGGCTGGAGGGGAGTTGCAGGCTATTGTCTGTGTGCATATATTTGTGTGTCTGTGTGTGAAACAGCGACTGTACGCGTCTGCTCAGCCTGTGTGTTTGTGTGCACACTCATTTCGGCTCTACAGGGTCTTTTGTGTGTGTGTCAGAGCTGGCCGCACACAAGGGGAGATTGTTCTTAATTAGTCATATTCAATGACAGTGATGGAGGGAAATTTAGAAAGTCTACTTTTATTTGAGGTAATTTTTACAAAAAAAAAATATCAACCTAACTTTCATTGCAAGTACGTTGATTGTTCAGGGTGTGCGAGCGGGCGTGCAGTGGGAGCAGACCAGCGTGATTTGGCCTGGAGCAGCTCAGATACCGCTGGCGCACTTTCATGGCGTCGTTAAACGTTTTAAGCCCTGCTATGGAGCGAATTAAAGAGGGGTTTTCTCTCAGCGTGAGCAGAGAGTAAGTGGAAAGTGGCAAAGAGAAAAAAATTGAAGCAACTTCAGAAAGCTTTGAGGGGCCGCTCCAATTCACTTAAAACCGTATATATCTGGACACAACGGCTGTGCTCGACAAAAAAACGTTAAAAGTCATGGAAAGATTGAAAAATAATTCATCAAACCGTATAACACTCGAGTCGCGTGTGCACAAGTTACAAACGCAACAGGGACCCATTCAAAAAAAGATTTCTTGGCATTGCTACTTCTGAAAACAAAACTCCACAGGGTGTCTTGTGTTATATTATAGTGTTCCCAAAAAAGCATGTATAGGGGTTCGCAGATATGGCCGATTGACGTTTACATCAGGCCGACCAAAGTCGACACAGGGACGTGGAAAGTAGCTTTATCGCTGTTAGTTCCCTGAACTAGCACAGGTATAGTATCTCAGATAGCTAGCTAGCTTGGTAGCTGAAATGACTGACAGGCTTCACAGCTTCTCAGCTAACAAACATGTTGACTTACACCCTGGAAGGTGCTGCACTTAACGCAGTCCCTTTTTAATTCTTAATCTCTAACTGAACCAACATGTCAGAACACAGTGAGACTGATACCATAACAGTGACTCTTTAACACGTCAACCAGTGTAGTCCTATAGATTGTCTTTGTTGTTCTTTGGTTCATTACCAATTAACATGTAACATTCAGAACAAGCACACCCAATTGATTCAGCAGGTGTTCTCTAACTGCAGCAAAGAGGGCAGAGTTGCTGTTGAGTCCTGCGGTTTTCCTTTGCATTAATTGCGAGAGCTCTTGAAGTGTGGCCCTACTGGTTTTATGTCGGCGATTCATTGCATCATCAATGTGTCTTTTTCTCAATGTTGCCTTTTTGTTTTGACCACACTATTACATCCAGGTAGCTTCTAGGAACAATTCATCGAAAGTAGTGGAAGTAAAAAGTGTATGATAACGCATTAGATCATCAGAATTACATTTAGCCAACGGCATGGAGTGCAAGGAAGATATACCATGTATTAAATGTTTTGACAACCCATAATAACTTATGTATGTATAATATATTTGTGCGAAGTAAAGCTGTTTCCAGGAAAAGTTTGTTGAGTTTTTAGTAGGGCTGCAGTAGCTGAACTCACTTGTGGGGTATAATCTAGGAAATGATGATGATGCAGTATTTATATTTCTGTCAATTTTTTTAATTTTTTTTTTTTAATTTTTTTTTTTTTAAATAGTACAGAAAATTGCAACCCCAGCTACTTTTTCTTCACCCAGGCAGCTGATGTGTATTTGTCCAAATGACACCCCGGTGAGTCCTGTGCTGGTGTCTTGTTCTGGCAGCTCCCTGGTGTGTTAATTTACGCCCGGGTCCATTTTATAGTGAGCCCCTATTGATCTGCGTGAACACACATGTAAGGCTCTAAAGCTCTGGTAAGACAAGGCAAAATGTCTGCTACATATTGATGGTGTGTGTGTGTGTGCATGTGTCTGTGCATGCAGTGCTTCACACCGTGTAATTCTCAAACCTCTCAAGGTGGCAAAATATGTCAGCATCACCCTATCGCACTGTTCCCATGACGATAACGATCCACTCCGTTAATTAAAGCCCTCTGCTTCCCCGCTGTGTTATGTGATGGACAGGTTAAAGTGTGCCATTAGGGGCTTACACAGTACACATGTACAAAGACACACACGTAAACAGAAATACCATAATTTAGTGATGTGACTAAGTGGAGGACTCTAAATGCTGCATTGTTTCTCAATCTGTTTACAGCTCTATTATTTCCCCCAGGTAAAAGCACCGACGCATGAAGATGATTTGCCGTCAAATCTACCAGTAAAATGCAGAGCGACTAATGGTTAGGCGTCTTGGCAGGGCTCCAAGTCGCCGTAATCAAACGCATTCAGAGTTTATCAGTGATGTTTATCAGGCTCAGCGTGCTTGATGTTCCGGGCGGAGGATGCGAGGCAGGATATGAGGCTGATGGTTTTGATCAATAACTGATAGCATCACACGGGACTAACGAGGTCTCCTAACGAAGGAACACGGAGAAAAGGATGTAATTGGGAAAACTCATGATTATCTACCACAAAGATGGATTCATATTGTCTGGGGAGACTTGGTGAAGAAGGCAGAGGAAAGAAGGAGAGGAGAAGTGTTGAGAAAGACAAAGACCATGGGCTAGAACAATCATGTGTCCTTTCAAATAAATCCCTGAGAGACAACTGAAACACTACCTGCTGTCTGTTATATGACAAGATACAATGTTAAACTAAATGGCCCATATATATACACATACAACCTCTGGTGCAACGGCCAATATTGTGCGTGTTCCAGTGTAGCCAGTGGATATCAAGGCCAAGACTTCCTTTTCTGTGGGCTGGTCAGAGTTTACAGTCTGATTAGCAGCTTGAGACGCGAGTACTGAGTTGGAAGTAGCCAGTTAATACTCAGTTAACAGTTTATTTTAATTCAACCTCGATTACTCAAAGCAGCTCGTACTGCAAACGGAAACCAGAATGCTTCCGATACCCAAATCTTGTCCTGTTGCTTCACTGTTCTGTTTATAGAGATTACCTATTTAATAATCAAGGCATGGAAATACAAGTGCCTTTTTTAAGGTCTTTAATCTGCCCATCTCTTTCCCCAAGTCACGAACCAGCAGCAGTGAGGCAGGCAGAACCGGCCCGTGGATCCTCCTGCTGGGGCGAGCATATATTAAGGGCACTTCAGCTGCTCCGACAGGCCTCACTTTGATCTGGGAATACACAGAGTCCTCAGTGCTGACAGTTTATGTAAGCAGTAGATCCCCAGCCTGTCGGTCGGCTCACCGCCACTTTGGGGGGTGGGGAAAGAAACAGCTCGAGCTTTTGAGAGCGCCGGACATGGAGACACGCTGGGAGAAAGACAGGGATAACAAAGCAAAATAAAAAGACGCGGACACATGTGGGTCTTGAACATGGGAGCGTCTCGATTGAAGAGGAATGGTAGAGAAGTCTCGGGGCATTTCAAACACAGCAGCCAGACTGCAGTCAAGGTCGTGGCACAGCGTGATGACTTCCCAATCTTTATGTGCTGCTGCGCTGATGGTGAAATAGAAGTGAAATCGACGCCCTGAATACCGTCCGATGGAATGATTCCACTTTCTAAGGACTCATTCATTAAGAGGTTAACGACTCGAAATGGGAAATTAATTTAACGTCCAATGGAACATTCCCCACAAGTGTGTGTGTGAGGGATGGACCGTGCTCAGCCATCGGCCTAATGTTCTTCAAAGTCAAGATGAATGGACCCCTCCCTTCCTCAGTGAACTCCATCTCTCCTATACCGATCATAGATATGGGCGGTTGCTTTTTTTCATGGCCGGATTCAATTTATGGTTTAATTAAAATTTTGGAGCCAAAAAGACACTCTCATCTTCAATAGAGCAGCTGGCCCCCGAGATGTATTTATGGATATAGTGAATTGAAAATGAAAAGGCACAGAGATTTTGACTTACAGATTGTGATATCATTTGACTGAGCCACATGTATGAACTCACACTCGACAGCTGGGTGGAAACTCCTTTTTAGTTAACCGTACACTGACGGTAAGTAAGACTTCCACCAAAGACTTACTCACTGAAACTCCCTCCATCTCTTTGCTCACTGGGGAACAATAAACCCAGATGGTAACTAGAAGTATCCACGCATGCAGTATGAGGACAATTTCTGATCATAATTTACCCCCAAGCTCATCACAGTAATGTTGTGTTTGCAAAGTGCTTAATTCCTTTTTGATTCAGTGTCGTCGTAAAAAGACAGTCTTTGTGGAAGTGAACACTATTTCAGTTGTCTGGCCGGCTACAGGCTTACTGTCAGTTATATTGGCCGATGCTGATTAAAGCTTTAAATTTGGATCACTGGCGATTCAGGCTCTCAATGTTGGTCAACAGTGATTAAGCTGTCACGGCAGGGCAAGGTCATTTTGCCTTCTGGTAATGATGCAGACTGCTTTTCTTCTGTCTACGTGTTTTCAATATCTAATGGTGATTGCACTAGCAAAATGAAAAAAAAGAAACTTCCGTCAATTTATTTGTTAGCATCTATAAAATTGTACACTGGATGTACAAACTATCTTTGAGTCATCTATATAGCTGCATTTCCTTTGTTACTGGGACAGATTTGATAAAGGAACGTGGTTTCCTGGTGGATCAGTGGTCTGGAGTGTGTGTGTCATTTGGTGTGATTGAGTCCAAATGTGAGAACCGAACCTTTCCTGAATGTCATCCAATTCACTCACTGTGTATACATATTGTTACCTGCAGTGATGGTGTGTTGGGTTCTGAGTTCTGAGGGACTACACGGAATACTGTGCGTGAACACATCCCGTATAGACATGAAGTACTGAAGGTATTGCTACGCTGGCTGTGTATTGTTTCTGTTTGGAACAGTTGCACTACAGCTATATGTACAGTCTGTGCTTTGGACTGATAAAAATGATAACATATCATTTTTGATTGTTTTATCATTCCATTATATTGCTTGTAGTCTACTGTTGTATACACCTGCACAAATGTTGACAAAGGACTTCAATGAATTAGGATTAGTTGGATTAATATGGAATTAAAGAAGGCATACAGTGATGTCTTAACCAATGTCTACAAATGTCTTTGTTGTTCCATTTTCTGAAGTGTTTATTCACTTTTACCAGCTGTGATTGGTGCCTCCATTGCCATTTCACTCTGAAATGCGTGACAATGGTGAAGCACCACACTCCAAATTGAGCAATGGGGCTGTAAGTATGTATGCTGGCCGTGCTTTTCATGGTGCTCAGAACACTGGACAGCACGATTCAAGCCTGTTGAGGATCGAGGACGGTTATAGATTGTTTAGATTTACAGCGTGACAGAGGAATAATCACATATTCTAATTGCAGCTAAGTCTGAGCCCTCAAGGGAGCAACACTGCTCCAAAACAAAGAGAGATTAATAATGAAATGATGAGACACGGACTATCAGAGGGACGATGCGCTGGGAGGGGAAGCGATATGATTTAAAGATCTGGACAAGCTAAGACTTAATCACTTTATCTGATTGGTATTTGAAGCCATGAATCTCAATTAGCAGGCATTAGGATCTTTTTGGCAGTTATGCGGAGTCCATTTCCATGATTGTACAGGGCCTGCTTGTCAGCCAGAGTTAATATACTGCATAGATGGATGTATTCCAAAAACAGCCAGAGAAAACGTCAGTAGCTCTACTGGCTGTGGACTGAATTTATACGAAATCAGCTCTTGTTCACCTTGAACAAGAGCTGAAGTGCTCTTAGCTGCTGCTGTTGTTTCCTTTTTGTTTTATAATGAATGATTTCCCATCTCTGCTGCTTTGTCTGTAGGGCTTTGTCTCTCCGTGCTAGCCGCTGTGTACTGCATCCTCCCACCATTGTGTTGCTTAATTACGGCTGAATAGGAGACAATGAGTCTTTTAACTGATAGGCCTTTCTCTTCCGCTTACAGGTCCTTTATCATTCCTCGCCACAGGTTCTCAAAACGGCTGCCTTTGGACCCGCTCCCTCCGTGTACAATTATTAACAAACCAAACCATCATCCTGGTAACCTGCAGATAAGAAATAGGCTAATTCAGTTAGCTTGTTATCTCATCAGTCAGAAGGGAAAATGAAAGATGCGGAGGAAATCACCAAATTAGCCCACTTTGAAGCATTGTCGCTACAATCAGCAAAAAAAGATTAGCTTGCTTACTCCGCTGCTGAATGCATGATTATCAACATGCTTTTCTTTCTTTATTCCTGCGTTTCTGTAGTATTTTTTTTATTATTATTCACACTCTGATCTCCCATTTTTGCTCTCTAGTCGCACACACGTTCCCAAACCCAGTTTCCACAGAAGCCTCTTTAGCATCACCTGGGGTCGTTTGGAAGGAACGCTCATCTAGAATTCAGTTTGATAATATGCCTATGAAATATTCACTCTTCTCTCAGCGTTGATTTTTGCATCCTACAGTAAGCTGGGAGCTGCCTCTTTGTGGCGGCGTGCGTCTGATATTGGCAGAGGCTCTCGGGGAGATGTGCGCGGATGACATCGGGGAATCACTCAGACGAGTATGCTACTTGACAGTTGCTCGCTGCCATCCAATGCCTCTCACCTGAGGCACAGGCGCCAGGCGTCCTTCAAAACCATCTGCCTGTCTTTCACTGCTAATTGATTTGTCCTTGGATGGAGGTGTCTGGGAAGGCTTCGGGGAGAATATGTATTTTTGACAGATGCTCAGCACGCGAACGTGTACCGTACACGAAAAAGGGCGGGGCCGTGACTGGAAGGCGCTTCTCCGGGCCTGCAGGTGAATTAGTCGTCTTTGTGATGCGTCGAGTTGTTTAAAGAAAGCAGCGGGGAGCTTAATGGCGAGGGATCTCAGCAAATTTACGGCAGCAATCTATTTTTTTTTAAAGCACATAAAACTATTCATCTCTGACTTCTCTCTTACCCTCTGGTAGCTCCTTAACTAAGCCAGCACTTTTCACAGTCTTCAGGGATTCATGTCTAAATGCAAGAAAACACTATCACAGGAGAGGGTGGCCTCCATGCTTATTTGACACAGCCTGATACAGCTTCCAAAGCAGTTTCCCATCATCAAATGCCCGAAGCACTGAAATCGTTTTTTTTAACACAGCAACATCATGCTAGCCCACCCTTTGTGTGTGTGTGTGTGTGTGTGTGTGGGACTATTTCCAGTATGACCATGAATGCAATAATGAATTCAGGAAGTGAGGAATTATTCAAAAAAAGAAAAAGCTGAGCCATAAGTCGGATACTGTAGCCTTTCGTTTGAGTTAAGGGATTCCTCCTGAGATTTAATTTTTTGCATAATTACATACTAAATCTTATCGCCCCTTCTCCAGAACACTTCACCACCTCTCTACTCGCCAACGAATTGTCTGGCAGAAATGTAGGTTACCATCAGCATGATGGGCTAACAAGAAACTTCATAGCCTAAGTCAGACGCTGCAGAAGTAGATGGCTGTGATATCCACAGATCCACTCAAAAGAGATTTAAATTATTCACGGTCCATCATTGTCAAGACCCATCTCAAATCCTGAGGATATAAAATAAGTGTTAAGGGTTCATCACGCTGCATGTCCAGTGTAATGGGAAATACTTTTAATGAGTTAAAGCTGTTTGCTGGTTACAAATAAAGAAACTTCTATTTCAATAATCACTTGATATCAGACCCACAAGAAGCAGCTCCTGCTGTAGTACCTGCCCTCCTAATTACCATAGGTTCCAGTGTGTGGGGGCTCCTCTTCCCACAACGCAGGAGTGAGTGCAGACTTAAACTACCCACCAATAATTGGTGGTGTTGCTCTGAGGATCTATTCCCTGTTGCTTAAACAAGGAGAGTAGTTAATGTATTGGTGTTGGAAGAGGTTAAATGCCTACACTGCAATTTAAATGTAATTAAAACTTTTCTCCCAGTATAGAAAGAAAGTAGACACACAAACATGTTTTGCATATTACATACAAAAAACATTCATACCCTTTTGAACATACTGTACATGTTTTAATAGTCTACACCCCACTTCTCCTGAATAATGCAACAGTTATAGAGACAGAAAAATGACAAAATCATCATTATATAGAACATAAAATATCCTTAGATTCCAGAATGCTTTTGAAATGAATGCTACATGCACAACAGGATCCATTGTTGGAGCCAACATGCAGCAAAAGAGTCCCTTGGCAATTCGGAGGCAAGGCAAAGCAATGGAGGGTTTTAGAAATGCAGGTTTAATTATTTGATTATACCTGTGATCGCTTCCCCGCTAACCTAATAACAGTGTGAATGTCTGCTGGGGGGTACACATTGATTCCTGGGAGGCTGCGGGCTACAGAAGAGACGATTAACCATTTGCATTTAGATTGTGTGTTGACACACAATTTAAACATATGGCCCTGTGATGCAGACATAGGGAGAGAGAAGCATGGCCCAAGAGATATAAGTTTTCTATGGGGGCCTTTAGTATATGTGTGTGTGTGTGTGTGTGTATGCACATGCGGATGTTTAAATGTACACACGGTTTAGGTGGTCCAGTGTTAATAGCCATGTCTACCTCTCTCCCCCACGGCTCTCCTCTGGTCTTTCTCCTATCAGTGATGAAGGATTGCAGGATTTCTAGCATTAGCTTAAAATGTAGCCTTTTGCTTATTAGTTGGCCTCAACACCCTGAGGAGAACATGTGGGTAAATATAACGGGGATTCAAGGAGGTTCCATCTAGTGAATGGCTGGCTTACCTGATTATGAAGGGCCCTGCAGCAAGGCTTCAATGTTAGGAGACGCAACCATGGGTGAAAGAAAAACATGGAAATACGGTAAGCAGAGGACGAGAGATGAGGAAGGACACCTTCAATGTGCACTGATGTAAAAGGAACATTACTGTGGGCATTTATTTTCCTCTATTCTGTAGAAGTCAGTGAGACTGTACTGTACTGGAGTGTTAATGGTTGTGCTCTATAGGCAAATGGTACTTTTATATAAGAAATGTGTTTTTACAATCTGGGCCTCATTTTCGTAGTCTAGGCCATAATCTCTATTGATTATGATCAAATTACTTACAGTTTAGTTAAACAAAAAATAGGCCTGAATTCAGACTTTTATAGTTTGAACCTGAATTAATTCTTTTTTTTTTTTGTTTTTACTTGGTGGCATCACAAAAAGCTGTAAACACTAAATTGACATTACCACCTTATTAAATGTATATGACAAACTTGTTAGCCAACATCTTCCAAATTTACACACCCAGAAGGCACGAAGCAACACCAGCATTCATTTGGAGTCGTGTTTCTGGCTGTACCTTGGAAAATGCAAGTCCAAATTTCACTCTTCTTTTAACTTTGTTTTGGTCTCCACCATCTCTTGTGAAAAATATGTGGCTCTTTAGTGACTAAATACTCCGCTATGTTCACCAGCTAGTTGCTAACTTTGTCTGTCTGCTGTTTATATTGCTCACAGTCAGTTTATTAGAGCGGTAAGAGTGAAGCAAAGCAGTAAAGTTGCAGGCAATTAAACCAAAACAATGAAACCAAAACAATGAGTTAATAGGACTCAAAAATGGCGCATAGAGTCAGGGGATACTGCAGTCAGGTGATAACATTCTGCTGGTTTGTCACTACGAGCAACTACTTTCACATTATATAGTCATTTGATCCATTGTTAATATGAAAAGACTGATAATTGCAGCTTTAAGAAGTCCATAGTACCAAACCACAGTATAAAGTCTCTCGCAGAGCTACCTCACAACATTATTAACTAATACACAATATCCAGGTTACTGTGAATATACTCACTTTTTTACATTACAGTGGACATTCATACGAGTGGCTTATTGTCTGTAAATACATTTTTCCACAGTGCCTTGAACGTTTCTGCAGCTGATGTTCAACTGTAGACACTGACTCTGCTCCTTTTTTCCACTCAGCCTCACTTTGTCAAATGGCAATTAAATACGAGACTATTACTCCATCAGACCACGAGAGGCCCTGCTCCAGCAACTACGGAAATCTGTCGATGCAGTCCAGTAGCGATGACTTACATGACAAATTCTCTCATAACAGTGATCGAATTGATAAGAGCGTGAAGCATAATGTAAGTTTGTTAAAGCAGTGCGGGAGACAAATGCAACACGTAGAATGTAAGATGGTTTGTCTTTATCGACCGGTTGTTCAGCTGATATTTACAGAGCTCGCCTGTGTGAAACAGTTAATTAGCTTAATCGATCGCAAAACAAACACTTCTCAGTCATGCTGTCAAATAAGCTGCTTTGGTCTAAAGCTGTTTTTATTGATATCCCTTGATGTTTCTTGTGTTTTCTTTTTTTTCACACCAACTTACTTCTCGCTCAGATGAATCTCTTATTGATTTCAACCTTTAAAAACACTGTCTTTCCTTTTCTGCAAATGTCCAGGAGGTGTACTTTGTGTTTTCAACCTTTTGACTAAATAAGTTGGACACAAAGACAACAGATAAGAAACAAGATTCTGCAACATGTAGCCACCTTGTCAGTATTTATATTATCTTAGTAAGTCTTTAGTGGGTTTCAGATTGCCTAAAGCCAGTTTGTCAAAGAAGAGATGGACAGTTTCAGAGATCTTCTTGGATAACTTCATAAATTTGTGATTGAATGATTGAAAGAAACTCCTAAAGATCCTAAAGACATTTAGTTTTTAATCAAATTAGAAAGAGCTTTGCACTCTGGGATACCTGGATTCTCTCTTTAAGTTGACTTTAAGAATGTATGACTTAAAGTTACTTCCATATCCATTTTCAGCTATGATATAGCAGCGGTTATAAATGTCCTGACAGCTATCGGATGGATTGCCATGACATTCCTGGTGCCCAGAGGATGAACCCTACTTTGGTGATCCCCTGATGTTTTTTCTCCAGCGCCACCATAAAGTTTACATTTACATTGCATGGCTCAGAGTGAAATGCCTCCCCAACTACCAGATTGCCATGAAATTTGGTACAGACATTCATGCCCCCCTCAGGTTGAATCATAATAGCTTAGGTGTGACTTTTCCTTTAGTGCCATCATCAGGTTAAAATTGGTGAACGTGATAAACATTATGCCTTCTAAACATCAGTGTGTTAGCATTGTCTCGGTAAGAATGTTGGCGTGCTGACTTTGCATTTAGCTCAAAGCACCGGTTTTCCACACAGTGCTGTGAGAATGCTCTTGCTCTACTTCACCTTCATATCATATTTGTAATTTTGGCTGTTTTCAAGATTTATACGACATTTGAGGAGCTGTATCACTAAATATGTACTGGGTGATAGTTTCGCAATGTAGGTGTATGCATTGACACATTTTGATATCCTATGACGACATTTTCCTAATTGTGTCACAAATATAAAAGGCAACAAATATTGAACAGCCTTTATTGCTTTCATGTGTAGGGTGAAGCTTTAAGCAGCCATTCACTTCATTTTTCCCAGCATGATTGGCCCACGGATCCCAATGACTCGACTTGAACATCCCAGTGGAGCTTCTCATAAAGCCAGATCAATTACTCCAAGTGAGATCTGGTTTTCGTCTCATTCCCTGTCCTCGTTTTCACAGCTTCACAGGGACTATAGGGGAAAGGAGCACCATCTGTGCCCCCCCAAAAAAAGAGAAACAAAACACATCCTCTCTGTGTTTAAGAAAATCGCATGGAGGCACTTGTTCCTCTGGAAATCCTCTTGCCACTGAAATCAATTTGCTTTCATCCAGCCTAATGACACTTGGTTAAGGCTGCCACTTCCAAGTAGGCCATTCAGGGAGCTATTCATGGAGGATGAAGTAACTTGGTGGAAAACACTTCAGTAACCAATGATCCATATGGTCTATAGACTTTGCAGGAAAGCATCAAAGAAGTGCACACCCCATTGTATTTCTGCATTTAAACTGTGAAAATCCTATACCATTTACCGAAGTGGAATAATAATCTCCTTACTCCTAAATGCATTTATTTGACTCATATGAGGTCCTATATGCCCCCAAAACCCATATGTGCATTCTACAATAAAGCTGTGACATTTGAGGCATTAGCTGTTTTCACTAAATTTCAGAAAGAACTGTAAAGAGATTCAACTAACAGACCTGTGCTAATGCAAAGGACTATGGAACAATTAAGTGTTGAACTGTGTTGAGAGTTTACAGCAAGAAAATGATGGTGATACTACACTATTATTAACCCATTCTACGTATATTACTTTCAACACTTAGTAGAAAAACAACACATTTATTTACATACAATTAGTAGAAAAAGTAAGTTATTTACAACAAATAAGATTAAAAATAGATTTATTTACAGAAAAAAAAAAGCTATAAAAAAGATTAAACAAGAAAGCCAATACAGTCATCTGTGGGGACACTGGCTGTTCACATAAGGCCCAGGTCTGTCCAATGCCACTATGCTGCCTTCAGGTCCAGCCTTTGCAGACAGGAAAACAGAGAGCACCAATGCGGCACGCCGTGTTCTGTCATTTTTTTCACTCTAATTTCTTCAACAAAGGAGTCAGTTGTAGTTGTGACTCTCTGTCGTCTAAGAATGCTCCCTAGTCCTGATCTGATATAAGGTAGGCTGCCAGCTGATGTCTGGCTCTGCCTCCTTAGTGTCTATTATCACTATTAAGGTGTCAGGATGGGAGCTTGGAAGGAGGCTCCTCAGAACCTCCAGGGGTTTGATGCGCATGTTTGCATCCTGCTCGAGGATCCTCTTGGCCGGATCTACTAATAGATGCTGGTCGCTCTGGTGTCCACAGTTCATCTCCATTGCCTCCTTAAGGTCATCAAGACCCTTGAGTCTCATGCGTCTCGTATCCTGAGCATACAAGCCCATCTCATAAGCAAACTCCTCGGGGGTCTTCACTGGTCTGCTATTCGTTGAAGTAATAGTCTTAGTCAGGATAGAGTGAGTACCCAGTAGCGATCTCTGCAGCTACCAGGCCCAGAGACCACATTCAATGGCCTCATTAATAAAAGGAATGTACAGCATGGCTTCTGGTGCTCTGTCCAGGTGGTCCGCACAGAGACAACACATATTGCTCCAGGTCAAAGTCAATAATCTTCACTCTCAGTGGCTGCTGCTGGTGGTCTCCAAACATAATATTGTCAGGCTTGAGGTCTGATGGCTGCGGCCAGCTCTGGCATTGGAGGACCCTGGTTCTTTCTGTCCTCCATGTACACAAAAAAGCTTTGATCCAGCAGTTCAAAGTTAAGACAGATATGATCTTTGTCAAAGAAAAAGCCATTCCACTTCACAATGTTCCAGGTGTCTGGGACCAACTGACTGACTGACATTTTTATCCCAAAAGACGCATCACTAGCATGGCTAAAAGTCATGGCAACTGCATTACGAAATAATGTCTTTCTAAGTACAATAGCATGTTTTTTTTTCTTATGGAATACTTAAACCTACTACCACAGTCAAAAGCCATTAATGTTTGGTCCCTACCTCCTGGAGGTCACAGGTTCTCACTGTTTTAGTACATCTGTTAAAAACAGCTTGTGAAGATGTAGTGCTGTCTCAACTGATGCAATACATTGTGTTAGATTGCATATGGATTGGCATTTTTCCATAACACGACATCCCACGTTTAATGGAACTATTTTCTTTTAATCTTTGCTATCAATTCACACTGTTGAGTTATTGTGGCGGTAATGTAGAGGTGAAACTAAAGCAGAAAAGTTTGGTATATACACCATACCTAGTTTCTTGTTTTCATAAACATAAATGCTTAGATGGCTGCCTAGTCTTTGGTTGACAAAACTATATTTTAGATAATTGTTATTGTTGTAAAACAGGAACCTATGCAGCGTTTTTCACACAAAGCTATAGTTTGTGGAAAAAGCTGTTTTGCTCCGCGTCTTTTGCTCTGCAGCAGGACAGAGATGGTGTTCCCAGCACAGCACTTTAAACTGAGCCTACCAGGGCACCGGCAGTAAACCACTAATAACTGAAAAAGATAAGGAGCAGTCAGCCAGATCAATAGCTGAGCGCATCACTGGCTAATCAAAGCCTTCAACCCACAGGAGAGACTGACACAGAATGTGTTTGTCTCTCAGGATAATCCAGGTGTCGGCTCGGCTGGATTACGAAACCAGCTGCAACCTACCGCTATTGTCATTGCTGAGACTGAAACGGCTACTTCCAAATATCTGTTTCAAAGCATTATGTTCACATTGCAGTATATAAGGAGGTTCCAAATAATAAAAATGAAATCAGCATTTGTCGGAGGTTATATTATATCTCACATTATGGCACATTAGGAACAAAACACCTTATTTTCAGTCAATCCAGTTGATTAAGTGTTTCATTCAGATTTTAATTGGTTCATCAATAGGACCTCTTGCAGGTGAAATGAAAATTTTAAACAGGAATCATGATCAATATTCTCCAAGAAACACACCTACTGTGCCTCACTCAAAACAATTCTTAGAAAGCCATTGGCTCTTCTCATTTATAAACCATCTTCTTCCCCCCCCCCACCATCCCACAGAGGAACACTTACAGTCTGTTTGTTCCCTGCTATCCCACCTTTTCCGTATGTATTCTGTTCCAATTATCTCATGCGTTAAATCTGTGTCAGGACTGGTCCTATGCATATTTTATATAGCTAATTACCGCATGCGTTGAGCCTATACTGTTGCTGCTAATACTCTGCACGAGTTTTTATTCTATAATAGCAGCTCTTGACGTTGCTTGGTCTGTGCTGGCTGTGGCGTCTTATCTGCTGAAACCACACAATGACACATAATCTACTTAATTGCCTACAATGTGTCATAAATATTATCTTTTTTAATGATATACCGTATTACATGTTTGGGTAGGATCATCCAAGTGAGTAAGCACAGAAAAGTTCCAAGAGGTTGATTTGTATTATGCAAAGAATCGAACAGAAAGTACAGGCCTTTTGTGCAAAGCCTTAAAAGAAACAATCACAATAAGTTCATGCAGGGAGAAGAAGAATTCAGTTGCACCAGCAAAGATAAAAAGAGTGTGGTGATATTTCTGTGTTTGAAACTGACTCCACAGGAGTAGAGTTGCTTGTCCTTCATGAGGGAAAGACAGTGACAAATATCCATTTAATTAATTAGAAGTCTGATTGAGACATTAGCGCATAATTGAGGTCGTAAAAAGAGGTTTAATGAATGGAAAATTAGAAGTCATTACCCCCACCCTAATGAGTAATTTATTCCATAATAATACACAATTCATGATTGCGCTGCTGCATATTAAAAAATATGACTGACTTGGCTGTTGTTGGATAGACAAACAACACTGATTGAACAAATGTACATCTGCCGGTCATTCATTCAACAGTACAACACTCAAAGCGTTTACATCGGCGAGCAGTAAAGCATCCTTTTGAGGGAGCTTTTATGCGTCTATAAAAAGGCGGTTGCTTATAAATGAGACTACTAAACGTCATCCCGCCTCATGTAAACTGACGTTAGCTTTTTACTTTTGCCAATTGCATTCACACTTGAAGTGGTGTTCATTTGTGGAGATTATCCTGCTGAACAAAATGTGTAAGTATCTGAAACTTGTGTTTGCCACAGGGGTTATTTTCTGCAATAATCCAAAATCCAATGGACATATCCCATTGGCGTTTTGCTTTTTGCGATGCCAGCTTTCATGGTTGGCCAACAAAAATACTTTATTCCTGCAGCACTCCATGTTTGCCAAACACATTCTCAGTCCTCGTCCTCAAAGTCTTGTATTTTGTCAAATTGAGACATGCTGGAACTTAGTAAAACATACTGATTTCATGATACAAGAGTAACAAGGATTTCAACCAACTCCCATAGTTTGCGTAATTTGGCTAGCTAGCTCTGTTTGAAATCCATGACCCACTGTTTCAAAATGAATCACACATTTCAAGTAGAATGGACAGCTTGAAAGGCCGAGAAACAGTAACGGGGACGGGGTTTATAGTAAATTGTCAGTATTTTTAGATTGATTGTCATCTGTGTTCAAAACTCCCATCAAATAAGCCACAGAAAAGCTACATTTCCACATATTTTTCTTTCTTATAATGGAGCATCAGCTGAGGAACTCCCAAGTTGTTGTTTTTTTTTATAATGGCCCACGGCATAACCACACACACACACACACACAAAATGTCACCCGTTTTCCCGTAACGTCGTCTAAGCCGGCGTCTCAGAAAAAAGCACCTGACTTTGTTCTAGTCCCGCTCGTTCGCAGCTGCTTCAAAGGCGCCGTTAGATTAAAGAGAGCCAGGATACCACGCTTCTTCATCTGCACTACTGTGCCACACTGGGCCGCTCAGCTGTTGGAATTTGAATGAGACAGATCAAGATGAGAAGACTGGGAAAAGGAGTCAGGATATAAAGATTTCACATAATCGTGTTTATGTTGTGTTTGGGGGACATCCTGCTGTGAGGACAGCTCCAGATTTGACAGACTAAACTGTTGTAAAGTTTCCAACAAACACCAACGTAACTCTTCCGCAAACACTACTGGATGAACAACCCCCCCCCCCCAGGTGTCTTCCTCGTGGAGTTGCAGCACCTTCACACTTTCATTTCTAACAGGAAAGTCAATGGATGTCACCTGGACTTTCTGCAGTGTTTATTTTTCTTTCACTCTTCCTGTCAGTTTTTCACTCAGGTTGTTTGTTTGTGTAAATTTGCTGGTGAGTTTTTACTTCAAACTATCCTTAAAAACATCTATGAATGTGACATCCATTAAAGGAATAAAAATGTTGACATTTTGGGAGATTCATTCGTTTTTTTGCTGAGAGTTTGTAAAGATTGGTATGAGAGAGCAATCCAAACATCTTTTCATCGTGACAGTATATTTGCCAAAATTAAAACAAACTTTGTCTTTGAAATTCATGTATTGAATGTGAGATTTCAACTTGTGATCAGAATCTGCTGATGGTGACCTTTGCATGGACCCTTTCCACTTTGTCTGCATCCATCCAGCGGCGACCAATAAAGCATTTTATTCATAACCCCATGTTTGAGCATCTAAAATATAGACTTTTCTATTTTATGTGCCAACGTCATAGTTATGACACATTAAAGCAAAGGCAGGGCTCCTTTGAACAAGCGTAATCCATTAACTGGCGTTAAGGTGGTGTTCTCTTTTTACATCTGGTCTTGATGCATGAAGCTTGCATGCAACCTAAGCCTCAATGCCTTAGCATTAAGCTATTTATCATGGTCATGCTATTGTGCTTCATGTGTGTATAGAAATACAAGCCTTTTTCAGCGTAGGCAACCACACCACACCACCATAATTGATCAACATCCAATTAACATTGGGATTAATCATTTATAATACTAGGTTGACTGCACCGAATTTTTCCTCAGTTCTTGGGCCACTTCTGTCGCACAGAAATAACCGGTCGGATATTATACAGGGAGATGGTTAGCTGTGAGAAACGTGGTTGGTGCAGCGCTTACCTGATTTAATGTTATGCATAAAAGCCCCGGCGATGGGGTTGCCAGTCTGACGTCGCTCATTAATTCTTCAGTTCAGTGGGCTGTGGACAGACGCAGCAGATTGACAGGGGATGAGGAGACTTCTCCGGCGTCTCCTCAATGCTTTGAAATGGGAGTATAGTTTAGCTTTCATGCCTCCTATTGCTAAATGGACATGCACCCCCCCACACGCACACAGCCTCCCTGCACCCGTACCCACCCCCCCCCCCCCCCACACACACACAAAACACCCTGTCACTCAGTCATCCCAGTGTGAATACATGAATACTGTAAACTATAGCGACAGGGTAAATTGCTATGTGCGCTATCAAGCCACAACACATGAAAATGCTTTATGACTTCCTGAGAGTGTGAATATGGAGATCAGGAGGTTTGGTTTGGTACAGACTGCAGGCAGGTGGGCTAGTTTTTTACAGGTGCGGCAATCATTGCAGTCTGCATTTAATTCTCCCATGTGTTCAATTAGCAATCATTTTCTTTATAATCACTCACAAACAGAATCCATGTTTTTTAGAGTTTAGCTGATTGCACAGTATCGATCAGTGGCAGCACTTATGTAGATCTTCCTGCATTATGCAGCTTAGATAAATAACCTGACCGCCTCTTCTCGTGTATTCCTAGCCGGACACCAAACACACGCACACACACACACACACATATGGTCAGATGTGTTGTTCTCTGCAGGAGACAATACATTTTCTTCAGAAAGAGCATGTTTTATTATAGATATAGTGTTGCTGTTGTGCCTCTCACAGCAGTGTAAACTGCTGGCCCCCGCATGCATAATGCATGGTGACTGAGCCACATTTAAACTGAATTACTGAAAACTTTGGAGCTCTGTGTGTTTGACTCTAAGCACTGGGGAGGATAGCAGAAACATGAAACTGATAGTGTCAGGTAAGTTTTTTTTGTATTTTCACAGAAAATGTGTCTTTGGCATTGAAAAGGCTGAATAAAAAAAATGTTTAAATAAGATTCCACAGACTCTCTGAAGCACAGTGGTAGGGCTAAACATCAGCATGACGATGCTTGCAAGTGGGTGTTTAGCAGGTGTAATGCTTCCCAGCTTGGACAAATTACAAGTTTGACCTGATGATGTTGGAAAGGCACTAAATTTCTTTGCAATCCATCCACTAGTTGTTGAAATATTTAAGTCCAGGAGATGAAAAACAAATGTCATTGTGAAGATTTATATAGATATCAATAAAAGACAAAATTATCAAAAAGATGTTTTTTTCTTAATCTTTTTTATCATTAGTTTTATTACAAATACCACCATCAACAAATACTGAACTCAAGGCCTCTTCAATGAACTTTACAGTGAAAAGCAACAGGTTTGAGTTGATACATTTCCTGGACTTCCCTATGAAGGGTAGCCGCTTAATGTTAAACATTTATCAGACGCACCATACAAATTCATTTACAATAAATAGAAATAACGGTAAAGAATATAAATATGAATCTATTTAACATTTTAAACATAATTCACGCATTTATGGTTTAGTAAGGGTTCAGGGTCGACTCGAGGGTTTTGACTGAGGTAAAACTGTTTTAAAAAGCCTTCCCAGCTCATGAATAATATGAGATTTCGAGATAGCATAATTATATTTTCAGTGCTTTCAATTTTTCAGATGACTGACTCAACAGACATTATCAACACAATGAAAGAAGTGTTTTATGAGATGAGTTCAGTGATTTCACAAAGTTTCTAATTTCTCTTGTGTTGGTCTGGCATACAATACAATCAAATAGTGTCAACTCTGATCTTGATGGTTTGGTGATACATAACATAAATAAGATAGCACAAATAAATGTTCACAGAAAATTTGACATTCAGTGTAAAAAAATGCTTACAAAAAGTTTAGCATTTACAAAGTGTGAAAAATATTGTATTTTCCCCCCGATTATAAAAAAATGCCACTTTGAACGAGGCAAGTGAAGTTGCTTCATATGCAATGAAACAAGAATATGGAGTACGGAGAGACAATACATAGTAGTACATGAAGTTATCGTGTTGGTTCAGCACTTTTTTCTGTGAATCAGTTTGAACCAATATGCTACCAAAAGCATCTCCTATCAAAAGCCAGTGCATTACCAAAACGTTTTGAATGGCTGAGATCTTGTAATGATAGAGTATTACAATTCAAAACATTCTTGAAGTAATAGTTACAAAGTTGCCTTGGGAATGCTACAGAAGTCCTCCAGCAGTGACATTAATCAAATTTCACAAACAGACAATTGTTTATTACATAAAGCAGTAGTTCCTGAAATGCAGGTTCAGTGTTCAGTACTTAGAAATATGCAGTACTGCTTGTGTCCGCTAGACAGTTGTGACAGATAGGAAAGCGTTATGTACTTTGGAGCCCTCTGGGACTCGAGCCCCATGGCTCATCAGCTCCTGGATGGTCATCCAGTTATCCAGGATCTTTTTGTTTCGTTTCTTCATCATCTTTTTGTGACTGAGCTCCAAGATATTGACCTCCTTCCTGCCCTCAGCTCCACTGGCTGGCCCCTCCTTTAGACACTCGAGGCGGCTCTTTTGCATGAACTCCCTCCTCTTTCTTTGCTCCCTGGCCCGAGCCAAGTGCTGCTTCCTCTCCTCTTTGCTCCAGTAGCGGCCCATCTTCATCTCGCTCATAGCATCGTCATCTGTGGTCATGCCTCCGCTCCTCTCTTCTCTGATCCTTAGCGCCCGCTCCCTCAGAATGCGGTCGCGAGCAGGCCTCCGGGCCACGTAGCGCGTGCCGTCAGCCCGAACTTTGACCTTCCACTCTAGACGGGGTTCCCCAGGGCGTCCCGTCCGGTGAACGGGATCTCGACAGACACTGAGCAGACTCAGCTGACTCTGGGAATACTCCAGGGATGAGTGCTGCTGTAGCAGCTGCATGTAGCTCTGCAACAGAGAGAACATTGTTAGCAGGGCATTGTCTTCAGACGTGCCTCTCTCAAAGGCATATCAGCATTAAGCTTAGTTTATACTCGGCATAATCAAGCCAGCGCTACGTAATCAAGGTCTGGTGCATTGTGCGGGTAGGCCCCGCCCCGCAAGTGGTCGTGGCGCTTCACTGATAAAAACACTATTTACATGTCCAGGGATTATACAAAATAGGTCAATTCGTTTTAGAAGCAGGAGGTCTTAAAACGCTTAATTTGAGTATATATTTTGCCAGCCAAATCAACCCTTGTTTCTTTATAATCTATGTAATACTTGACTTGTTTATTTACAGGGCTTGTACAAAGGCAATAAAGTATTCCATAAATATGAGATATAAATTGACAGATAATTACAATCCCTCCTCGGCATTGTGGAGGTTGGTTTATGGCTTTTTTGCCAATTACACCTACAGTCTATGGGCAAATCTATGGGTTACAATCGTTGTCTTTTTGATTCTTCACAGTTCATTTTGTTTGTACGCCCTCTGGTGTTTTGGAGAATAATGCAGCGCATAGAGTAGACACGGCTTCGTTCATGCTCGGAGCTCCAAACAAAGCTTAAGGGTTGACACATCTCTTCTTGATCAAACCTACCTGAAGTTGCCTGGATCCTCCCTGGCCTTGATAGGGGGTTGTCTGATAACAACCATATGGAAGCCCCCTCCTGGAATCTCTGCTCATTCCTTTTTTCTCACACCTCTCATCGTCTGCAGGCAGTGAAGGGTCTGACTCAGACCGGGAAGGGTTGCTCTGGTCTGGGCTGCTGGAGATAACAGGGCCTGGCTCTGCCGGTCGGCTACGACTGGGTGTACTCAGGGGATTGGGGATAGGGATGGGGCTGTAGGGTGTGGAGGAAGCCAGTCTTAGGTTTTTCTGGTTGGTGATGCTGATGCGTCTATTCAGAGAATGATCAGGAGATCTCTCCATTCCTAGCGGTGTCGACCGCGCACTCTCCGCTGTGTTGTAGGCACTGGAGCTGTCCTTTTCCCGAATCCTGTCGCTGTCCGATCGCTCAGGGTATTCATGGATGTCGGCCAACCTGCCTTGTCGCTTGTTTCCGTCTTTGGGACTTTGTCCTGGTGACGCGGGTTGCGAGGGGTCCAGCTGGTGGGCCTGGCGGAGCTGATGCGCCTGCATGATGCTCTGGCACTCAAGCTCAATGCTGCACAGTTCCTCATTTAGCATCCTCAACTCCTGCTCCACTCCGCCAACACAATCTACGCCATCTTCTTCCACTCCTTGCTCAGTGACACTACACTCTATGCTGTGTCGAATGGAGTACACCCCACACTCGCCTCCATTCCGGATTTGACACTTGAGCTCCAGAAGTTGCTGAAAGCGATTCTCAGAACCTAAAACCCCTCCGCCACCATTGCGAATACTGATTACCCCTTCATGGCCTTGGCATTTGGACAATGTCCTCGGACCCTGGGTGTCCTGTGGCACTACAGTCCCTCGTCTTGAGTGTGGATGCTCTACCCGCCAGCGCTCCCTCAGGCATTGGGCTGGGCTCCTCCTGTGGAGTCTAGCCAACAGTGGTTGGTGATCTGGACTGTCTGTACTGTGACCAAACCCACTGTCTTTGTCTTGATTGTTGGAGGAGCACGTGGCTGTGTCTGTTGTCATATCTTCTTCAGCTAGATGCTGGTGCATGAAGAGAAATAAAAACAGTAAGTCCTCCTCAACGGCACTTGAATTCATGCAAGAACTTATGTTTGTTGCAGATCATGATGTTACAAAGTGCATTGTGAGGGGAGAATGATAAGCCAAGTGTCCCTTGGAATTACATTCATAATGGACAATTCTTACCATTTACATCCAATGCCAATGCAGTAAGTAGTGTGCCCTATATGTAGAGAGCCTGAAAGTCGCGTTGTGAATGTCAGGGTGGTTGATGGGCGTGTAAGCACGTCTGATTTTCATGCTGGAGACCAGAGTTTGTGTCTTGTCATAGACCTGCAGTTGACACTTGCCATTTTGCTTACCGTAACTAACCCAACCTGGTAGCCCAACCGTAATCATACTTTTTTTTAAGCTGGCACTGGATTTAAAAAACTTCATGACTGAATGTGATCCAGTTGTGTATAATTTTGTCTCCAATTTTGATGCATTTCTCTCAGCTTACGCCCTCACCTCATCTCCCCTGTCAAAGTTACGTTCCTTCTTTTTCCTCCTCTCCTCCAGGATTTCCATCTTCAGCTCCTCCACAAGCTCCTGTTGCTCGTCATCCAGCCATACCTCCTCCTCCAGCTGAAATCACAACATCTTGTCAGAAACTTGTCTTTTGCCGTGTGTGTTTGTGTGTGTGTGTATAGAAAGAAACTCCAGAAAACCCTGCTGACAGCTCGAAGGAAAGCAGAATGCACTTAGACAGCTAGTTGACATGACATAGGATTTCAAGAAAGGGCCGGGAGTGTAGGTGTGTGAGTGTTTACCTGGATTTCTGGTCTTGTCACCAGTAGTATGATGCTCCTTGCTTCTTCACTTGACAACAAGGCAACGGCTTTCTCTCTGTCTTGCACTTCACAGCCATTTATCTGTACATCAAAGACAAGTATAAATGGTCATGTTAAAAGGACTGAACTTTTAGCGAGTCCCAACCACACATCAAAGAAAGGACCTGTAATTTCATCATCATTCATTTAACTGACATGAATGAAAAGATAAGTGTAATACAACTAGCCCTTGTTCCTTGCAAGACACACCTTGAGAAATCACACATCTCTCCTCTTCCCCTCTTGTTGCTGCCCATTTTCTCCCGTCATTAGTCTCTTTTCACACCCTTCTTTCTCGGATCTCTCCGTCTTTCCCCTTTCCTCCATCACTTCCTCCGACTCCACACAATCCCTAGGAAAGGCTCCATGCTCGGTAAGGGGAGTCAATTGCAAGTGCGTAGTCCGACCTCACGAGAGTCTGCTGTCAGCGCACATCCAGACACACAATTAACTGTTCTGTGACAGGTGGCATTCATCTTTTCCTCACTAGAGTAATGGGTCTGTCAGAGGAAGATAATAGGGCCAAGCAGTACAACGGGCCCCGCTCCCCACAATCATTCACACTACCGGGATACAGAAACACTAGTGAGAGAATGGAGGTAATCAGAGTGCCATGTACGATAAATATGGAGGAGAGGTAATGTTGGCACACTGCTGTTCAGACTGGAAGCAAGTTGAGGACATGCAGTAAATGTCCATCAAACTATATTTTAGCATTTCAATATTTTTCTCGGAAAATCTACACATATATTTGTCTTAGTTTGTGCTATTTATGTTACTTTTGTAATTCTTTATTCAACATATCAGGTACAACTAACATAATGGATGCTCACATAATGATTTTAAATAATATAGTAACAAACATGCCATTGTTATCTAAAGCATGCTTTAAAAACGGTGTCTTTTCTAACTTGACCAAAATTATGTTTCCATTTTAAATGTGTAGGTTAAGTGAAGTGCATTGAGTGCACTGAAATTAGAGATATGTTGAATTTGTCACTGCATATTGTCCTCAGTTATGACCAAATCCACATGGCTCTGTATTACAAGGAGAAGCGCTTGTGTGCTGACCAGGAACCGAGAGACTCGTCAGATGCAAAAAAAGGTCTCAAAGCTGTCAGCATAAACTTACAGACAATAACAATGGGCGCTCAAACAGTCTTTTAGACTGGATACACACACACAATCCAAAACTGAACAATTATTGCAAATTATTGCAAATAAGGTTGTAACATTTTAACTGTGTGTGTTTTGAGAGAACGACGAGGTGTTTTTCGCATGATGACGCAGAGTAAGACTGAGACAGAGCGGAGTGCCAGAGATGATGTACGGCCTGGTGCAACTGTGAATAGGGCTTTAATTTCCCTGCAAAACGAGGTGATTAAATATACATATGTTTGCCAGGACTGGAGACACCTGCTGCTTAGCTATCCTCTAAAAAGGACTGCCCTGCAAGCAGCTTGGAGGACCGAACTAGGCATGTTTGCTCAACACAGACAGATCAAACAGGAAATAATGGGTTTTATTTTTATATATTTTTTTGTTAATGCAGCTGATATCAAATACAGGCACCTGTCATGAGTTCATAATATAACCTGTGTGACTGTACTGCGAAGACAATAAGTACCTGTAGAATACGATCTCCTTCCTTGATGCGTCCATCTCTTGCTGCTATGCTATTTGGCTCCACCTGCACAAAAGAACATGAAAATCAATGCTGACAGCATCAAAAACATCACTAATGCACAGCTCCCTCACCTCTGCTGTCAGCTAAAACGTCTGTCCTTTTTTTCATGAAGAAGAGCTTATTTCCTCGCCGACAACCTCATATTTTTCTTATGACACAGGTTTGTTTTCACAGGTTCATATATTGTTTAGTAGCTAGTGACTGACACTGACTGAGGTAACATGTAAGTCCTTAACATTATACAAGAGACCATGTGAGTTATAAATAAAAAACTGAAAACAATAAGTCGCAAATGTTTATGGCACAGACATGATTTTATTTTAGTTGAATGAATAAACATCTCATATTTTTCAAAATGCATCCCAGGTGGATTATGCAGCAACAATACAAGCCCTCAAATTTCATGAACTTTGTTGTTCTTGCATTGAAGATCAAGAGAGATAGCGACATGGGCAGAGAAATAAACCCTTGTGGAAATAGAGAAAAGAATTAGGCACTTCCTAAAGTTGCTCTGATGCTATCCATTCATACATTTTAATGAGGGAAATTTGCAATTTTATTCTTTTTTTATCAAACATTTTAAAATAGATGCGTGGGTTTGGTCGGTGGGAGACTGTTTTTATAATCTGTTCAGCAGGTTTTACATTAACAATCATTTTCTTTGTCTGGTTCAAGTAGAGCAGGTGAAAACCAGAGAAATAGCTGGCAGAGTCAACAGATTAATTGATATATAATTCTAAAAAGATTGAAAGAAACTAAATATACTGTAATTCTGTCATTGATATCCCCATAACTGCTCTTACTTTTCACATGCTTGCCTCTTGTTAATACTGGGATTGAAACTGCACCTGCAGTCAGATTGAACATTTTAAAGCACTCATAAGCTCATCATTCATTCAGTTTTTTTTTCCATGTGGAAAAATCATTTGAATTTGAATAAGAATCTCTGTAATACACCCCATCTTTGTTTCGTGTTCTTGGTATTCAGTGGTGGTACAGTAAATGAGTCATTTAACATACTGTGAGGGGGAAAGTGAAGGTTGTCGCTCAGAGCTAATTAAAAAAACCTTCAATTAAAACAAATCAGAGCAGGAGGAATAAGAATGGCAGGACCGGAATCACATTTCAAACCTGACTTCCTCTTTTGCCACGCATCGCTCATTCAGAGTTGATATTTGACTAGCTAACGTTTTTCTCTCCTTCCTCCCTCATTCAGTTCTACTTGCTCTGTGCTTCAGGTTGTAAAGATGGGAATTCAAATGGGATTTCATGCCATCTTTTAATAACTTCCTGCTCCAAAGGAAACTGATCATGGGAACATGTAGCTCTGTCTCTATCAGACCTTAATCGGGGAAGTAGGTAATTGCGTGACCAGAAAAAGCAATTACTACTAAACAGCTAAATGTGATAACACTATTTTTTTACCAATATGTGTGTAGGACCAAATAACGGGAACATCTGTCCCTACCTGGCTGACATAGATGCCGCTGTCCTCCTCATCGTCGGTCCTGTAGCACAGTGTCAAGCCAAGCTTCTCCAGGCTGTTCCGCCTGCACAGCTCCACTTCCTGTTTCACACACAAAAAAAACAATATGTTTTAAACTAGAAATGTTTTCCCATAGTGCACCTGTTATGAGTCATTTTTCCCAATGGATGTGATGGATTCCAAAACCCATATTGTTACAAACAGAGTTTACTCATCTGTTTTGCAGAGCAGCTGAAACAATGCCACCCATGGGAGATGACTTAATTTTTATGCTCTACATCACCGTCACTAATCACTTTGGGGGGGGGGGGGGGGGGGGGGGAGATCGGAAGAGTTTCAGGCATGAGAGAAAAATTTTTTTTATT
>NW_022280063.1:4152312-4179827 GCF_004355925.1 Anarrhichthys ocellatus | reverse complement strand
GGGGGGGGGGGGGGTGGGGGGGGGGGGGGGGGGGGGGGGGGGGGGGGTTCTGTAGTGAGATTGCTTACGGCAAAGATAATCTATGTCAATTTTACTACTGATAATATCCATGCAACCTCAAATGCCTGCCTATCTCTCCCTTTTTTTTATACACTCACACACACTGAAGTAAAAAATTATTAAAATTAAAAATATACTTTTTTTTGGGTGGCATTGTTGCAATATTACACGTTCTTGATTGCCTCAATTTCTCTGTAATTATTTGGAGTCAAGCACTAGACTCTCCTTTTAGCTCTTCTTTGCTTTCCACCAACTCCTGAGGGAACTATCTATATCTTTTGCTGCTTGATGCTAGCTCTGTCAGTTGTTTGTTGGTCCTGAGCAGAGTACAATGGGTTTATTGGAGCTTACCATGAAAACAGTCGCCTGCTGTGACTGGAAATTAGGTTAAATAGAGCATCGAGAGTGAACCAAAATGGTAAAATGCCCAAAAGCGGGAACCCGCATTGCTATCATTCAAGCTATGTACCAGTCAGGAACGGTTGCCTGCTACTAGCTGTTGAAATTTTTTTCAGGGAAAAAGAAAAAAGGTACCAAGTCGATTGTGTAGCACATACACACACAGATTGAGGATTTTAGTTTCAAACTGGTTTAGTCCCTTGGATTCGGTCTACTGATTAACACCTTAAGTCGCAGTACTCACCGCACTAGAACTCAGCCCAGCACAATGAACATGTACACACACACATACACAATGGAGGACGACACAGCAAACACACAAACAAAGCCCCAGCATGTGTTCGGTACATCAATGAAATAGAATCCCGTTAGTATCAAACTGAACCCAGCATGTGTCAACATACAGGGGCAGGTCTTTAATGGCTATAGTAATGGTAGTCCACTGGCTGGTCCCGTCCCACAGGAAATGTCTCTAAATTTAGCTCGACTCGCTATACTGGCTCCTTCTGATCTCTGCTGTGTGTAAAGGTAATCACATAAAGATAACTCAAGGGGTAATCTTTATTAACCCCATGCTGCCAAATTCATTTCAGTGCTGTGAAGTCGTGAAAGGAGGGGAGTGGGGTAAAATGAGGGATGGGGGCAAGAATTAAGCCCCAGCCCCTATTTTTCTGTCATGGGAAACCTTGATAGCAGAGATTGGCAGGGGAAGTAATTAATTTCCGTGGCATTTAACTCCCTGTGCAGAAAGCCCTGACCTTCAAAGGTTGGGTGGGGTGTGTGAGGAGTTTATAATATTGTTACACCATGTGCTGGTCCTGACTTTCCACACTCCTCGCCAGTTTAGTACACTGCCTGATTTGTGCATACACTGAGATCAGACGGCACTAACGCCTTTATGTCAGTGCACATTGGGTGGTACGCTGGATAACTGGAGTCAGTTATCGTGCTGTGAAGCCCACTGGTGAAGATGTGTGGAGCCAGGGGTGCTGAAGCTCTATTTGTGATGATTGGATCCTAATCCGTTCAAATTATGGCACAGCTGGCGGAACTAATTTCATGTGGCTTACAATGCATTGTCACAATTGATGGAATTTGTCTTCTAAATTTACAGTATATGGTTTTCCAATTTGAAAAAGGAGAGATCCCATTTACCACATGTTACTAATTTATATAAGAAATGGAGACATGTGACAATAGGTGGCGTGCTGTTTTTCAGAGCCACATTAAACATCTGTTTGTTAAGTGCATATGAGACTGAAATGTTACAATCACTTCAGTTTTCAGTCAAAAGAAATGACTGCCTAATGTTCATTGGCTCATTGCTTCCACATAATGACATCCTTTCAGCTGCCACTATTTTATAACGCTAGTCTTTAAAGTGTAGTGATGATAATTCAGTCAGCCAGGAAAAGCTTACCTATTGATACGGTGCTGTTTTTAGCTTCAATCGGATGTTTCCCTCTACTCCGGTGCTTCTATTCTGTTTGGTAGTACATTGACAACCTCCACACAAACCATTTAGCGGAGGCAGGTCTTTAAAGTGTGGCAAAATAACTCCTGTTAAAAGGGTTATCTTGAATTGGGTTAAAGACTATTGATTTTCAAACGCAGACCTGTGTTAAGAACATGGGGGTGTGGATTTTGTAAGGCATTTATCAAGCAGTAATAAAGATAGTATCGAGTTGCATCATGGTAACTGTGGGATTTTTGGAGCTTGGCCTATACCACAGAGTAAAAAGCCTGGATGTCTTGGCCTGTGCTGCATTGATGTCGACCATCCTTCATTTATCATTTTTAAAAAACATGGTGGTACGTCTTTCTTCGTTATTCTATCCCCTTTTTTCTACCTGCACTGACGAAGCTGCAAAAGATTCTTTATTTTTGTAGCACCCCTTGCATACCAATATGTTGGGGGTTTTGAGCATTAAAACAACCCAGCCTTTGATGTTTGGTATTGTTGAAAATCAAACAGTTACCAAACAGATACCTGTCTGCTTTCTGGAAGACTGCTGCCGCTTCATTAATCACTGTGTAAGCTGATGACCAAACAAAGCATTCATTCATATTCAACATCATATTCCCTGGTAAGTAGATCTAAATATCCAAAAGGGGGTTGCAACCGTTTATATATGAAATTCAGTATATTCAGTAACTCTGGGCCTTGGGTTTGGAATGGCTTGCTAACAATCAGAGATAAAAAAAAAATGTTGGCTCTGAAACTCATTTGCTGCATCTACTGTCTGCTATATTATACAAAAGTAGCAGGAGCAGTATTATGACAGCAGGAGTACCCATGTGGACAATCCGTTGGAAGTGAAGCCCAACATGTCAGAAGTAATGTTCCTGGGAATGGCAGCCCTATTCTCTACCATCCAAGAGGAAAGCCATTCGTGTTTCAGTTAGATACACATGGATGGACAGAGGTAAGTGAGGATAGATGATTTTGTGTGTGTACGTCTGGCAGGTGGGGGTTGGGTAGGGACTGTATGTGCGTGTGTTGTAAAGCCAACCTTATTCTGATACTACTGCTATTACTGCACACAAGCTCTCCAACCCCCCATCCCACCCCTGACACACACCGGTGACCATTTCATCCAGATGACGCTATAAGGTAAGGCCACACCTGGCCGCAGAGGAATCCTAATGACCCACAATGCAGTTCGCTGAACCAGGAAGTGCCCATTAAACCAGGGAGGACCATTGACAGTAGCAAAGGCCACCCATCACTGTCACCTAGCATGGCCTCAAGGTCCACTCTCTGAGTGGCACGATTCATCTGTTACAATGGAGACACTACAGACTGTATGCTAAAGTAAGATGTAAGAAAAGGCTTAACGTTACCTGCTAAACATCAGCCTGTTACAATATCATCGTAAGCATGTTAGCATGACGACATTAGCGCAAAGAATCGCTAGCATGACTAAAAGGTTTACTAAATAATCCTGAATAGATGACTCATCTTCAAAAAAATCTATGTAATTCTGCGCAATATGAACCTGTATTTTAACACATGGTAGTGACATATACTAATAAAATAAAGGTGTATTTGTATTAGAGATACTAGTATTTTGAGTACCGTCTACGATAAACCAGACAAGATAACACTTGTGAAATACACACCATAGATGGCAGATAATTCACCTGCCACAACTGAATATATTCTAGTTGATTTATCTTGGCAAGGTTGATTGACATTCTATAACATTGCTCACCCTAACAAACAGTGAGTGCTTGCATTTTACTACATGATATTCACAATTTCTGTTCAGCTCGAAGTGGTTGTCTGAAAAGGGGACAGATATTTCTGAAGGACGGTGTATGATGAAAGGGAAATGAACAGCCTGTGACTGAAACACACTAGTGATTCAACAGAGAGGGATTTTCCTTTGGTACGATTAGATGAAGAATGGCCTTCCGTTTTAAACCCAGGGTCTTTGCTGTGCTATGCAGAACAATCTAGCGTAGATGCAGCTTTGACAAGGGACAGTCAATTTCCTTGTACTATTGTGGTAGACAATTTTTCCTGAATTGTTGTGGGACATTGTAAGCATCATACGTCAGGGCGAGCCTTGGATTATCTCCCGGGATTGTTTATTACTGACACAACAGTGGCCTCTTGTCCAACTGCATTCAATCTTGTTGCAATAGCTTGGAAATCCACAAAGTGAGAGATTGCACAAGTGTTGTGCTGCGCACACCCCATGGCTTCATACGAGTCTGATACAGCATTATCACCATTTAATTCTTCATTTGAAAAATGAATACTCTGCATGTAATTAATAAGCTACCAGTCTGATAAAGACATCTTTTTTCAGCACCCATCTAAATATAGTAAAATAAAAGCAACAGAGGAAGGATAATGAATTGTCCAAAATGGAAAGGGTTTGTACTATGGGGAACATACATGTGGTTGGTAAACTCTCATTTTGATAGTTCTGTTTTTTTAATGACTGCATTCATTGGATGGCCAACAGTAGAGAGATGACAGGAGGGGAGATTCATCCTCTGTAGACCAGGAACATTGATTCAGTAACAAAAAAAGTTATCTTGTTCTAGACCAAAGTTGTGGATAGATTGACTTGTATTGTTTCACTACAGTATGAGTACTTTAAAGTACACTCATACAGCAGCAATATACAAAGAAATCTTACCTCGTACTCATACTCTTCAGTCCTCTCCACTTCTGCTGGGATATTGGACAGGTACTCTGGACATTCATAAAAGTCATGCTCCATGGTGTGGATGGAATGACAACTAGAGAGAACGGAGAATAATAGATAGTTATGTTAAAGATCATTAATGTATGTTCCTTTATGCATATGTCTTTGTGGTTCTCATCACTAATTTGGAATAAGCCGCCAATCTATGGAATGGCTTTGGCAGTTTGAGAATGATGCCATCATACCAGTAGGTGCATGTTTTAAATGGCTTCTTTGAGAAAATTAAACCAAAAAATATTGCACAAAACAACATAGCAGACCCCTTACATTAAAGTAGTTTTCTTATTTTGCAACAAAACTTTGAAAAGCAATGTAAACATCAACCAATCACCCCATAAAAGCCATGACCTCTGCAAATTGTCACCATGATAATGGCCCCTCCACAATCATTGACCCAGGCTGGCAGATTTGTAGTTTCACAGGACAAATTGATTTCATCTACTGCCCAGCAAAGCCCTATTAATAGCCATTGAATGGACCGAATGCCAGAATGCCCGCTCTATCAGCCCATTGGCTTTTAATCGTCCAGCAAAAGCTCCCATTAAAAAAAATGAATGTAGCACACAGAAGCAATTATTGCATGCGGGTTTGGCTCCGCATAATGATATCACTGGGAAAAAGTACTTAGCTATGCTGGGGGTTTCCACACCATGATACAACTGCTTAATTACTACCATGAAATGTAAGAGAACAAGCCTCGAGGAAGCTTCAGGTACATTTGGGTTGGGAATTTGTTTTTCTTGGTTCCAGCTAACTAAATACGGGGTAATCAATTTCAACCTATCAATTTCATCTCAGTGTGTGTACCATTAACAGTCATGTACCTTTCACCAGATGGATAACTTCTAACCTTAGCCGTAAACTTCCCTGTGTGTGTTTGCCCTCACCTGTCAGACAACAGGAAGGGACAGATGTCAGGGACGGGAGGAGTAGCCGGCCGAAGCTTCGCCAGCGCCATGATGTGCTCGAAGGTGATGTCCGTTTGTGTGCAAACGTCCACCACACACCCATCCTGTGGTGCGCCGCCGTGGTTATGTGCAACAGCAGCCGTTGCTCGGGTGGGGGTTCGTCGGAGAACCTGGACAACGATGGGGTCTCGCCTGATGGCCTCCACCACTGCCTCCTCATGGTCGACCTTGGAGAAGTTGCGCCCGTTCACCTGGGGGGGTTAGGAGACCAAAATCATCAGCTTCATGTTGAATGTTATGGTAAAAAAAGATGCAAACCATAGTCTGAATTCCCTTGTCAGTGATAATAATTACTATTTAAACCATCTCTGAGAAGGAGACTCAGTAAAGAGTGAAAGGAGACCTTGTACACTTTCAAAGATCACAGTGCCTCTTTTATTTTTTTCAAACCCTCATTTATTTAAGGATGATCTGACAGACATGCATGCTCTTTTCACCATTAAACTGTTTCACATTCACACTTGGGAGCCTCACAGTACTTTTACATGTCTACACAATCAGGTGCTGAACAGCTTCCAGTAAAGCAACTCCAAGTTAAGTGCTTTTTTAAAGGGCACTTTTGCAGTAATTCTTGATGGAAAAATAAAAAAATAAATCTCCCTTGTTTTTACCTTGTCGGTGCACTTTTCCAGCAAGTTCAAACATTTTATCTGCTCCTCATGAATGTGCTTCTCGATCCTTTTGGCTTCTGCCTAATTTACACAGACTGTAGAATGTACTAGATTGCAGCGTTTGCCGAGTGGGAAAAACTCTTTAATGAGCTCATTTCATCTTGTTTTGTTTTCCACCAATTTTCTTCTTCGAATCAATCTAACGCAAATGCATTATTTACACTGCATTCCTACCATTAAGCCCATAAAACGTAGAATAAAAAGAATACTGATTGAAGCAAATGTGGGAAGGAGAAGTGGGGGAAGACAATGATCCATTGGGAACATCAGTTTTAGCAAGCAGCGCCTACTTAATTTGCAAGATCAGGAAAGGTTGTGCCACAAGGGAATCAGTGCAGAAGAGATGTCATACTGACAGCTGTCAATGTGAAAACACTCCCCCACGTGTGTTAATTGTAACCCAATTAGTTTTACCTCTGTATGCCAAGGCTGTGAAGTTCAATTTCAGCCTGAAATTGATTGTTTGCATTGATTTTGGATGTCTGAGTGTGTCAGAATTTGTCAAGGGCTTAAAATGTTGAAGCATATGCCTAATGTCAGCATCATTATTGGGAGAACAAATTAGAAATATGAAGAGCTACATTCTGAAATGTCTTATAATGTATATTCTAGCCTGTCGGAAAGGCTTAGTAGGGGCACGTTGATGGCATTATATGGTTTTCTTCTTGGGATGTCGCATGGGGTATGTAAACAAATTTACTAAATGGTCTAATGGCTTTAGGAACCCATCAGTCCACATCCACCACCATCTGCAGCTATGATGTCAATTAACTTATGGCTGCATCCAACCTGTGGCCTGATTGTGTTTTTGCCACATAAAAGTTCTCCTCCACACACAGAATTTTATCGTCCCATTTGAACCTATGACCACCTCGGAAAAAGTGCAAAGAAAGTTCCACAACAATGTTGACTTGTAATGAGATCCAGATGGACACATTCATCTCCAATCAGAGAGAATGCTCTGGAAAGCAGGAAGTGATTGTGCGGGTACACCTGCCCGTGTATTTACCTGCTGTTGTTCCTCCATTCAATCTGCCTGTTGATGAGCTAACTGGGGGCTGATTAATAGCCAGCAGATGTGACAACGACCGGGGATAATGGCTCAAGCGTGCAGGTTGGTTAATGTCTACGTGTTTGTGTGCAACGCGCATTTTGTACATAATATACACATAATTTACAAAAGCATTAAGGATAATTAAACCACAAATGAGGAGATAAAGAGGAGCAGACGAGTTAGAGAAGGGTTTTAAAGCTTTGAGAACAATTGAGATGTGGATTGGGCGAAGTGGTTCACAATCAAAATCATTCACATTTTTCTTTCTTTATGTCCACGTTTAGTATGCTATAAATCATAATGTAATTACTTCATATTTCTTAGTTGTCATTCATTCTATTTTCCCTTTTGATCACACATATTCTGCAATAAACCTTCAGTGACATTGATCCAATATCAAATATTTTCCGTTAGTTTCATCGAAATATTCTCATCTTCTGTTCTGTGTATAATCTTTTTCTTTGCGGTTTTCTTTGAATATTATTGTTTACCCTTGCAATTACTTCCCCAAAGGGATTCTATTTTGATTTAGTCATAGTATGGGATTTTCAACTCCATCCATGTGTGTGTGTGAGTGGGTTAGATGCACGGAAGCTATACGTGTTAGTACAATATCCGTACGGACACATGTAGGTGTGCGGATTCCATCTATATCAAACAGTAATTCCATTTTGATTACAAGTACCCTTTCTCATTTCTCCACTGTGGTCCTGTGACCACGCTGACAGAGAGACAATATCAACTCAATGCATCATCTGATATAAACCATGAAAGCTCCACGAGAACACTAAAAATAGTAGAGATCACGGTAGTCTGCAGGGACGGCTGTAATGAACCAACAATCTAGCGCAGCCTTCATATCCCTCTCAAGTTAAAGGTTACCATTGCCAATAAAAATGTTTCCCAGTAGCCCTAAACCAAAGCTTCTCTTCTCTCCAACCACTCTTCCTTTAAAAAGGTCAAAGGTTCAAAGTGGTGTGCCACAGTTTGGGATAGCAGAATATACCATAGCTTATGTGTGTGTATGTTCACTGAATGTAGTGGGTCATCATCGATCTACAACCTTTACTGAAAATGTCATTTGCTTGTTATCGGCCCACTTTGTACTCTGTTTGTTATTACTCCTTGAGACACTTATTGTGTGGTCTTTGTCTTTTTATCCACACTGGTCCGAAAAGGCAGCGACTATAGAAACAGTAAAGTTTGGATCCAGTAAACCGTCAGACTGTCTGATGGTTTTAAGGGTTGAATCACGCTAGATTAGATATTATCTATTTTATGTATTACTACAAATATTCATACAAATTAAAAACCATTTGGCTGCTGAATCTCCAAGAAACGATTTAGCTAAAGTGGGGAAAAGAAGTCCATACAGGGGAGAAACCCTTTAGTTGCTCAGTTTGTGATAAATACTTTATTGTAAAGCAGATACAAAGAGACAAATGAGAAGTCTAATGGGAGTGAGACCACTTAGCTGCTTGGTTTGTGGTAAAACATTTGTTCAGAACAGTTAAATGAGAAGCTCATTCATACAGAAACCGTACTTTTAGTCCTTGCATTTAACTTTTTATACCGTTTTATCATGTACCCACTTTTGTTGAAATTAACTGACTTGGATTCTTAAGATTGCCTGTGTCAGATGTTGACATAATTTGCCCTTTCTCAAGTTATAGCTAAATGCTTCTAAGTGTATTCAAATATTTTGGACTAATCTCTGTACATTGCACATGTTCTATTTATACTTTCATACGATCAACTTTTGCACATCCCCTGGACAGCATTTTGCACAAAGATACTACTTTCATTAACAGATATATTGTAACAGACATTTTTTATTGATAGTATTGTTTCTTACTTTTATTGATTTTCATGTTTGTTGTCCTATGCAGGGCTTGCTTTCATTTTTATGTTCTCTTATAGTATGCTTATGCTTTGTATGCACCAAACAATAAATCAAATTCCTTGTAGGCTATGTGAAAACCTACTTTGCAATAAACGAGATTCTGATTAAAGGGTGCAGGGGAAACGCAGTATCTACAAAAGAAAATAAATTAATCTATCTCAGCAGCTTAGCTGGCACTTACTGCTTACATTACCCTGCAAACCTAAACTACTGTTTAGACGGATTAGTGTATTTTTCTTTATCTGGATCATGTTTTGGATTTAGCTACCTTGTAATTAATGCAGTATAACAAACTGAAATACTAACATGTTGGATTCATCTAAAATGACTTACAAGAAATAGGTTGGCAAAAGTAAGTACACTCACTTCTAGCTAAAGCTAGCTGTGGCTAACTCACCAAGCCAGCTTTAACGTCATCTGGTGTTCTTTGCTTTAGCCGTTTTGTCTTTGGAGCCAGAGTTTTTTTGATTTGTAGTTACTGCAAATTTGTACGACATGCTTATTGTCCAGACAACCTGAACTCAGACCACTGTCTCCTCTCTCCCTTTGACCTGTGAAAAGTCCTGTGCCATCTTTGATATTCACTTCTTGAAATGGTTCTACAAAGACTTTAAGGTCACACATATAGCAAACGGCGAGTCTCAGCTCCCAGCCAATAATGTCACATTTTGCTGCCTGTGATGCACCAATTACACACGTCATTGACTATACGGGTTTACTAGCGGACCGTGGTGTGGAAATGGTTGGTACATGTGTTGAGACGGGGTTGAAAGTAGCACAGTGAAAGCCAATCAGGGCCGGGCCTGCAGGCTTTCAATTTGCTCAAGAGAGGACTCATGTCAACCTTTAAATGTGTCACACAGTTGGATCAGTGGGCCACTAAGATGGCTAAATGTTTCCACTTTTGAATACAAACCGGAGCAATAAGGAAATCCCAGAGATAAGAGTTTGTGTGTGTGTGTTTGCAGTGCAGAGATAAGAGCGTGATGGAAACCACTCAACCTCACAGCTAAATCTGACAGATACGGTATCATTGTGAGCAAATGGAGGCAGACACACACAAATGTGCACACAGTTTAAACATGACATCAGCTCCCCACAGACTTAAAACAGCTCTACAATGCGGCTGTTTGCATTAGCCATGTTTGACTGAATAATGCCAGTATCTCAGACTGAATAGGCTGACAAAGGCCCACTAAACAATAAGCTGCCGAGAGACCCCCTGCCTATTCAACACCGACCTCCCCTGCCTCCGAGGAAACACAGAGCTCTAGCAGCAAGCTTTCTTCCATAAATCCCATATCGTGGTTTTTGTGAACTTCAGCTCAATACAAGTGAGATCGTTTACATTGAAATTGACATATTGTGATGAGTGAGGAAGCGCAGGTGGTGTGCTCCAATAATCTGTCAAATCTCATTTATTTTACTCCTTTAGCTGCATTGAGATGGTTCAGGAGGTCGCTCTCATGTGGCGAGGGATCACTGTCATAAATGTCTCATTTCAATGATAAAAGTCTCTGACATGCAATATCACCTATGTGCAGCGAAGGCAAAGAAGATGATGGTTTCATAGATTTGAGTGGCAAGCTGGGCATCTGGTGGGTCAGGCTCGGTCAACTGCATCACGCTGATTCTTGCTTTGTGCGGGATGAGAATAACACAATGCTATTGATGCACCCAGGGCGAGCAGGCAAAACAGAATGACAGGGTTGAAATAAACCTTCTAATCTTGATCAGCTGAAGTTTAACATGTAAACCTTTTGCAAATGGTCAATGGACTTAGAGTCAAATCAAGGCAGCTAGTTTGGTTAGCAAGTTGCCCCATTAGTAACTTTCTATGCAGTCAGCGAGCCTGCAGCCAGTTGCTAATCCAGGGGGCTAACTTCTGTGTTCCGCTTTGGTTCGATTCGGATACAATATTTGAAATGATCTTAAAACTGAAGTTGATTTGGGAAACTTAAGGATTTGCACTGTCTGCAATTCCCTATGTTAGGACTTCTCACAGGTTATACAAATTTTTCTTTGAGTTACAGAACTTTTGTTTGTTAAGGTTTGCTACTTTTTTGGTAGACTTCAGTGAAGTTTAGTTTCCTTATGACTTTTATATTAAGCTCAGAAGTCTGAAAGTGAAAAAAAAAAACAACAACTCAGATAATACCTCTCACTTACTGTACAATTACAGAACCTGCCATTTCAAAGGACATAGAGAATCCTATACAGTATATAGGTTTGCGTAAAATTCGCCTGAGAGTGGCTAAAAAACATGTAATACACTACAATTATAGGCAATTTCAAGCTGAGTATGATGACTCTGTGGGATAAATGACTGCTGTTATGTGGTGATGTGATCCATTTGAGGAGAGACAAATTGTGTGAGGTAAGGAAAGTTCATCAGTACCCCATTGCAGAAATCTAAATCTGAGTCAGAATTCAACATTTTGACCTCAAGTTACTCTATTAACTTACATTTTCTTCAAAGTTTAACAGTTTAACTTCAGAGAAACCCTGACTCAACTTAAAAGTGCATGAGGAGTTAGTGAGATTTCACATCTGTTTTGCATTTTAAGCCTGATTTGTTCGTCTTTCCCAATCAGAAACTGTTCACTATGCATTGTGACGCTCTGCTGTTTTACATTTCTGTATCGCACCAATTAATCAAAGTGACAAGGTATTTAATGAGAGGCAATTAGAGTGTTAACCAAAATGCAAATCAGATTGAGAGAGAGCACGGAAGGGGGTGCTGCAAGAGATGTGTGTTTGTGTTGGTAGTAGTAGTAGTAGTAGTAGTAGTAGCGGCTTCGGGTATGCGTACGTGTGTGTTCGAGTGTGTGTGCGATGAGCTATGGCAACGGGTTCAAGGAGATTTCGCTCAGTGCTCCTATTAGAACTCGTATTCACTGGTTTCCTGCCTGTGTTTTTGTGCTCGTCTGCATCCATGATTGCATCTGTGTCCACGCCTGCTAGTGTCTGTACAACTTGTAATGAGTGTCCTTCACAGTTTTTTTTTTTTTTACAGACATGGGCTCCTGCACAACGGGCAAAAACAACCAATTAGTTCTGCATGGAGAAAGAGCTCACGACAACATGAAACATGGATTAAATAGCTGCTGTCGGGACGGATGTTAAGTAGCCCGCTCAAGTCAATCCCTTGTACATCACACAGTATCTGTATGCAGTAGATTAGACTGTTTTCTCTTGGAATCGCTCTTCACAGTGCTGGCTTGTTTTTAGCTTTTAGATATTTGCTTCAAAGGGAGCGGTTAAATGTAAAAATGTCTGAACTTTTAGCACAAGAGTGGCATGCTTCAAATGTTTTTTTCAAAGTCTCGCAGCAACAGCAGAGACCAGTGCTTCCCACATGTCCCTGCTGAACACTATCTGCTAAAAGTAACAGGCTGGCGTACTGTCCTTCAACCGGTTATCCTGCATTCAAGCCCCTCATCATGAAGCATCGGCACTGCTGAAGTGTCCTTCAACAAGATTGACTTTGCTGCTCAGCAGCTGATCATACGCTGTTACCTTCCCATGGAGGGCTAAAACAAAAGATTATTTCCTACATTTCCCAGAATCACTTCAGGCAATCCTCATCATAGCCAGAACTCGATTTTGCACCAATAACTCATTTAAAATATCTCGTCACTACAACCTCCTTGCGCCAAATTTTTCCCCATAAACTCAAGGTTGGTATCAATGCGGCTGGCAGGGTTTCCTTTTTTTTTTTTTTTAAGTTGTGAGAGGAAGCTAAACGAAAGAATGGCTTGCTGTTATCTGGTAAAAGAGAGTGAAATACAACCAACAATCCTTTCTAATTTTCAAAGACCAAAACAATACAAAGACCAACAGAGCGATGAGTCAATCATTCAATAAACCATTCGAGAGGTAGCTCGCCATTTTTCAGCATGCTTGTGAATGGAATTATTGGAATAATGAAACACAAATTTTAGGCATTCCAGTAATGTATTCATTCACACTAAATGTCTTCTTGTCTGGATAAAGATGAACTTTAAAGTCGACTTTTAAGTAAAATACAAAAATATTTGTCAATGTCACAACCCTGTCCTGATGAAACATGATTACTTTCACACCCTATTTTTCATCCAATTTGATTTTCTAATTAATTTATTCTCATTTCTTTAGTGTAATCAATAACAAAATTACTTATATGTCTAACATAATGTGTAATATTAATTATTTTATAATAGCAGTTGGTTATGCAGGGCAACAGGGATTGAACCCACATGCAGACGAGGGAGGCAGCAGGATGACTTCAGTGAATTTATTGGTAAAATAACTTACAGGCAGCTACTGTAAACATACAGATAATAGACACTCAAACACGAAAGCAACAGAGCAACCAGATAAAGGGCCGGTATATATATGGGGCTGGATCTAATCAGAGGGAAGGAGATGCAGGTGGGTGATTTGGTGATGTAGGTCAGGTGAGGCACAGGGGTTATTGGAGGGCAGGAGGGAGTGGCAGGTTTTGAAATGACTTGATAGTTGGTTAAAGGGAAAATAACATGAATAGATTGAAGAATAAATACAAGGACATGTGAGAGGATTCATATCGTTTCAAGTATTGTTTCTTTTTACCCTTGGATGGAGTACTAATGGTACTAATGTGCCCATTTGACTTCCTCAAAAATATGGCTGCTGATGATCATTTATGTAAGCATGTGTATGTCTCTATTGTCTTTAAAATGACTGGAATGAAATTTTTTTAATCTAATAATATTAGTACTTTTATTTCTGTCATCCTCCTTTCTGACTTTTCTTTGTCTTGCTGTCAAGGGTTTATTTCCCCTTTTGTCTGTCATTCTAACTGCAAGTCAGCCCATTTCATTTAGATTTGATGTGTAAAAACACCGTATATTGCCAAAGCACTCTAAAAACAGACAGTACATCACTTTCTGTTCTATGGGTTTTGTGCATGTCTGGAGGGTTTTCTCCTCTCTAGGTCTTCACATGTCTATTTTTCCCCACCCCGGTGTGAAACCACCAGCGGTATAAACGTGTGCGCAGACATCAGAGACTGTTGACTTGTGACTGTCATTCCAAGCAGCCATTTCTGATGTAAGTGAGAAGAAATCAAAGGTTATCATCTGTCAGTGAACTCATTTCCTGCTCTTTGTACCACTTCCAAATGCAAGGCGGCTTCCTTTCAATTAGGCTTCATGAATACAGATACTTCCCACTGTTACAACCTTGGAATCAAACATGATTTGTCTCGTAGCCTACGTTTTGGAATTACAATATGAGTATGTTTGTGTTTTATTCACAACACAACAGCATATGTGACACTTTCAAGGGAAAAACAGCCTCCCATTGTATCATCACTGAGCTAATCCAAAGCATATGAAGTCCAATTTAAAAAAAAAAAGGTATACAATAAAAAACCCAATGGCAAAAGTCGAGGAGATTTGCTACACACTGCCTAGTTTAATCCACAATTTTACTCAACATCAGTAGCATAGCCTGGCAGTTTTCTTCATTTTCCTTCATAAAATGACAAATTCCTTTTGCCTGGTGGGCTCATACATCATGGCAGGGCCAATGTGTCTGTGTTTAACTAATAGGCTCTGTGTCCTCAAGCAGGCACGGATGGCATGGGTTATGACAAACTGCATCAACAAGACATTCATTACCCTCAACATCCTAGCAACCAAATCACAGTTACGCTGATCCAAGAGTGAGCATCCAGCCCCGCTGCCACACTCTTATTCCTCGCACAACATGTCGGCAACGCATAAATTAACCTTCTTTTGTCACATTGGGGGGTTGGCGGGTATGAGAATTAGTTTAGTTTGTTGTGCTTGTGATGAGTCTGGGTGAACTGATGGCAGATGACTGCCAAACATCTTTCCTGGCAAATCAACAGACACTTTCATTTTTACTCTGCGTGCATCTGTACATGTGTTTGTGTTTGGGGATGTTTTGTGTGTACATTTTACATATATGTATCCTTTATGTGTGCATCCATGCAGATCGTTGTCTTGACTGACTAATGTACTTGGTCTGCGCTGTGCCAGGACTCTATTGTTGCGCCGTGTCCTCCCCACAGTCATTAGATCGCCATTAATCTCTCATCTGCCATTAAAACAACAGCCAGTGAGCTGGGCTGAACAATACAATGGCCCTTCCTCCAGCCCCTCGACACATACTAGCAATGAGTTTGAATTAGGCTCTCGGGGGTCACCGATTAGACCCACATAATTCATCCAGACGGCTGAGTTCACAAAGAGGTTATGTGTTACTCTTCTATATCGGAAAGCTGAACATACAGTCTCCATCCAAGCATGTCATCTTTTATTGTTCTGTATTTAGCTAAAAACGAGACTGGTGATGATATTATTCTCAACAATGAAGCGTAGTAGGCGTGAAATACTGTGGCTAATTATTCTGTGCCGTTGACCTCCATTGTTGTCAAAAAAACAACAATAAGCCACAATTTTCATTACCAATTTTCAAACACCATTCTGCTGCCATTAAAAACTCTCCAGTGCACCAAATGTGCTCATGCGCTGCTGAAAATAGTTTCCAACAAATGCAGTACATTCTCCTGTTTGAGTAACGTCAGCTAAAAACTGCAGTGTCCAGCTATATTAGGATATTATTAGGCCTTTCAGACAAATTAAACAATATATATGTGCCCCCTTTTTTATCTAAAAGATTTTCTTTATTGGGAAACAATGGGCATGAAGTTGAGTGTCACAATTTTATATTGTATATAATGTCATAGTAAGCATTAAACAATCTATGGTTTAAAGTTATCTTTAGATCATTAATTGAAGGCAGGAATCCTGAGGAAACATTATTGGACTCTGGACTCAAAATCCTTTAGTAATTTAAACCACAAATCAGAGGGATAATGCAAATCTTAAATTTAAGTTGAGGAAAGGGGGTATCCTTACTATACATCTTTGTTATTCACATGAGCATAGTTAGTTCCAGGCAAAAGAGAGCCAGCTCCGGATGCAGGAGCATAATTAGCACAACATGGTAAAGCTTGGAAAGTGAAAACATTTTACTGGGGAGCAGGAAAATTAAAGATTTATGTGATGCTTTTTGCATAAAATTAAGTATTTCTTTTAAAAAGCCTGGAGTGTGAACTTTCTTTCTCTCCCCCCCAACCAAACCTTTGCCTTTTTCATTTTAAAGTGATGCATGTTTATGCTCACTGGAAGCACCTAAGGCATTAGCATTATTCATTACAGGAAGCCTCCGCAGTCCGCCTCTTTGGTGGAGAAGAAAAACGACTTCACACTCCACAAACTGAGCGTGCGAGAAGAGCTCTTCCTTCGATGAAAAATACCTTCATCCAAAAAGAATGGTTGGTTAGTTAAGCGAGAGACACACTGCGGTGCAATTTACCCCTCACATCGACCCGCCACAATCAAGACTTAGACTGTATTCACAGATGAGGTTAAATCTACAATATGACTGAGCGGAACGGCTAATCACCAACGTATTCTCAGTCGGATGATGATTACTGTCTGCGTTCGGGTAATTTTTAGACTATGTGACAGATTGACTCTAAATCAAATCACAGTTTCTCAAAATGGGTCACAGGCCTCATTTGTGTGAGTCTCCACGTAACAAGGCCATGAAGCATGTTGTAATGATGATGGCTGACTGAGAACATATGCCTTCAGGAAGATAAGACTAATTGTTAACTACTAGTGGCCATCTTTTGTATACCCAGATGTTGATATTAGACTCCTAATGCTAGATTTTGTTAAATGTCGACCAGCGCCAACATTTTTTTCAATTCTTGCTTTCTGAGGTACAGGTTTGGAAAAAGGTTGAGGTTAATGAATAAGGTGCACATTATTGGCAATGTGTGAAAGTATAGGCAAACTCCAGTCATGCATAAAATGCAAACTCATAGTTTTTGTGTATGTTATCAAACTTTAACTATAGCTTTGACAGATGTGAAAATCTTCATATGGGTAATTTTGGAAGGCATACACATGTTTTGTCACATATTGTCTTTGGAGACCTTGTTGCACAAAGACGTGGCTTTAAGTTCCTTTGCAAATGATTTCTGTTGGTTGTGCAAAAAGAAGGAACATAGTATTATATTGTTCTTTAAGGTTTGTTCTTTTTTTCCAAACACATATCTCCTGAGGATTTCTGCTTGAACAATTCTCAGCATGAAGTGATTTTTTTTTTTGGGGCATTTTGCTCTGCACTTTAGGGAAAAACACTCAACCCACACCAAGACGGGTGTTGGAGTATAAGAGGATGAGCAGAGGATATCTCTTGACCAACCTTTGTGAAATGTTCAGCCAAGGCATGCAATTCTTCAATTGTCTTAAAAACAACCTTCCTCAAGACACTAATTTGCCATTGTACTCGTTGTTTGGAGCCGTTATGCTGCACTGTCTGCACTGTGCTGTGATCTCTGCATATACAGCCATGAAACCATTCATTCATCCACACCTAACAAGATTGAATGAAACTGCACCACAGAATTCATGATCTAATACATTTCCTCAAACTAACAACAACAAAGACTTCGGCCGCTCCACATCCTGAGGGCTTTTCCCATATCAACACAAGGCTTATAGTTACACCCTGTGCTAAATGCAATAACTCCCCCCCTATGCAGATGGTTTAGTGTTATTCTATCTGTAACTGGACTCGATGCGAGGCTCTGAGTGGGACTAATGACTCCTAGCCCCAAGTTGGTTAAGTGGGAATTCAACACCAGTGGCCTGTTGTAACCTAATCTCTCTTTAGACCACCTGGACCCAGGATCCACCCTGTGGGTTCAGAACACATTTGGCAGTGGCACTGCAACAGTGCATTTTCAAGCATTGAGCTAAAAGCCTTATCAAGACACATACTTTATGCAGAATGATTTAGCGCTACAACATGTTGTAGAGCGAATGTGACATCCATGGCGGTGGCTGTGAGAGAAAACATCATGACTGACAGTACAAGCTGTAAATGTTCACGATTCAGAGTCACTGTTCTTTGAAAGAAGCTGTAACAAATACCCCTGTCTCCCCCGAATGGTTATGCGTGATGGAGAAATTCTTGGCAAAGAGAAAAAAAAAAAAAAAAAAGGTTTTCTTTTTGTAGTTTAACTGACATTTGGTCTCGGATGAGAATTGCACCTTCGCTGCCAAAGAACTCATCCAAAGATCTGACTGAGAGAAATGTTATGCTAATATGGAGGACATTAGATGTTTTCATGTCTAAGAAGTTGTGTCTTAGCATTTTTTCCCCTGAAACAGCTAAATATCTAGAGGGATATTTTTGTGTGCAGGTGTAGATTTTTGTAGCGCCGTGTTGCAGCAAATGCCTGCAACATATCCATAACGGCTCCAGATGGTTCCTCGTAACATCTGTCTAACCTGACAAAACATAGCCTGCAGCGTGTGGCCATAAGGTGCATTATTGGGTTATTCCGGCACAAGGTTGGCTTCAAACCATATAACCATCATCGGCTGACGGCTAACACACTGAGGCTAGACACAATTAGTGTCCTCCCTGACTGACAGCCTCCGTGTCCTCCATCACTATATCTTTCTTTGCAGGATTTTCCCAGCAAGCATGGGAAATTTGTAGCACCAAAGTGTATTAATGAGTCGGGTAGACAGACAGTGACAAACAAGGCAGGAAGACAGACAGGGGCAGTGGAATGGAACAGACTTGAAACTGTGTTTGGCGACTGATAAGTGATGGGAGGAGGAGGAGGGCGAGACATTGTGTTTCGGAAAGGGCGAGGTTAAGAAGGAGAATGGGGGAGTTTAAAGGACTTATTGATGGCTCGTCTTTTCTCGCTCTGGTTCGCTCCCCTCATGCTTTAGCTTACTGTTGCACAATCCTCTCTTTATTTTCTTTCTTCCTCACCTTTCCATTTTTCTCCCACCCCCACCACTCTCTGCCCCCCCTTCTCCCTCTCCCTATACCTCCTATCATCTTGGCCAGGCCACTTGGCCAATTGGTGAGTATGGTAATCAGCTAGAGGCTGATAACAACTGATAAGTCCTCTTGTCAGGCACTGAGAGCTCAAATGACATTTTTACAGAGTCGTAAAAAAAGGAAAACACACCGTAAAGCTGATGAATGGATTCGTGTGATTTTCCTTCCGTGTGGTACATTAATGTACACAGAATGTGCAAATAGGCATATTTACCTCTTTTACAATGCTGTGTAGTTGTGTGTACATGCATCATGTGTGCCTTTTGTGGAGGGGAGACACAAGGGGGGTGGGGGTAGAGGAGTGTCACTCTGCCCACATGGAGGGCTTTCATCCTGGGCTTATCAGAGCCAACGCAGGGGGAGATCGTTGGCTGGTGGAGCGAAGCGGCGACTGTTGCTGTCCCCCCCCTCCCCAAAAGCCGGACCCGTCTTCCTCTGACTTTGTGACTTCCCCCCCCCCCCCCCCCCACACACACACACTCGGCAAGAAAAGTGGTGTGTATGTATGGGTGTGTATACAGCCGGGCAGACATATACACAAAGAAAGACACCAGCTAGACATGTACAGAGTGACAAGTTGACTGTCATCATCCCTATCACAAGTAAAAACACGCACAAATGAATTCACAGTAAAAACAAAAATACCACATCAATCCATTCCAACTGTTTCCATATTTTTTATAACAAGCGCACAGACACAACAACACCAGGGTGCTTTTTACCGTGATAACCTGACACTGAAAAATCACCCGTTTCCTGTTTCCAGTTTGGCCGGCGACCAGGAGACGTGCTACTCACAGCGGCAGTGACGAGGCCATATGCACCTCTAAATCATGCGGTAGCCACCACGCTGTGCTCCGACGAGCAACTATAACCATGATGGAAGACACCAGATGATCTGTGTTCAACAGCAGAGTTCATTTACAAAATGCTACGTTAACATTTTTAGTGGGGAAAAGCCATTACCCTAAGTTTATCTTTTAGTACGTCTAAGCTTTAAAAAGTGTGAGCGTTAAAGGTTTTTCCTTTTTTTGCAGTAAAATTCATTACCATTATCACAAACAGATTTAAATGCAAGCAATGATGTATGTTTTTCGACATTTGTTCCATTTTCTGACATGCAATACAAAACTGCATCTCAAAACCACACACGGGTAAAAAGGTCAAACTCACTGACCTGCACAGACAGGAAGACAAGTTGTTGGGCAGAAAAATGTTGGGCATTTTATACTTTTCGAAAAAGCTCGAAATCCCATCAGAGAAACAGAGACAGGCAGTTCAGGACCAGTGTTGTGCCCCCCCCCCCCCCCCCAGTAAGAAGACAGCTGATGAATCAGGTGATATCACCTCTGTTCATCCCCTGTTGGTCATCTGTAGCACATTTTATGACCTCAAAACATCATTCAGAGATGAGATCTGGGAGCATTTCTATTGCATTCTAACTTTTGGATCACAGGAATAATCATGCGGTAGCTGCATGATGACTGCGGTTTTGTGGATTTTTCCATTTCCACTTCATTTTTCTGCCTTACACGTCTCTCAACCTCTCAGGCTGATGTAACCGATAGCACCGACATATTCCACATCCTTATCTGGATGAAGTCTAAGGTGACCATATGGAGGTGACGGCTGTGTGGGTCTGACCACAGCTTCCCCTGCTCTGTGTGGCACTCTCTGGACACCATAGGTGGTGGCGGGAGGCGGGCTGACTGTCTAGCCCCATTCATGCTGTCTAACAGGCTGGACATGTGGCACAGCATCTGTGTCCGGAGGACAGGCTCACACCAAATATTGACCTGGGACACAACCATACACACCCATGAAAGAGGGTGCAATATGTCACAATAGTACATAAATATGAAATATGAACCAGACCTGACTGAAAGGCTCTCAACAAGCCATGCTTATGCTTGGTTTGAACCATAATTATTCAGGAATTCTTCCATACCTTACCCTATTACTTAGCAGAAATGCAGGGGAGGATTACACACAGAGCAGTTAGTGGCTCTTGTATTGTGTGTTACAACAGTGCTGACTTTGGTATAGCTAAAACGACAAAACTAATTTGTCCAGTGAGGCTCTGAAGGCCAGAGGCTGTGTCACAATTTAACACAGCCACAAGCAAAATACATGGAATAGCAATTACTAAAGCCAGAATGGGACCCCGCGGTGTGAGTGTGTAGAGATACACACACACACACAGTCACAAATGAAACGTTGAATGTAAATGTCTGACGGAAGTCATAACTCTCTCAGTGGCCGCTGGGCAGCAGGGGTTGTGCAGCCAGCGGTCCTGTCAGAATAGTATGGCTGTGTGAACAGAGATAGCCACTGTGGTGTGGGAGTCACCACAGAAGGCCTGTGGGCTGACAACTGGAATTAGCCTCTGAAATGCTCCGTTACTTTTTCAAAATGGAAAGTGCTGAACAGGTCTGTTCCAAACACTATACATATATTTTTTGGGGGGGAAATCATTACTATAAGTTGAAAATAGCTGCAATCTATTTTGTCATTGTTTCATCCCCAAAAGACATTTTTCCATCTTAAATGAAGAATCACCCTAAAGGACTACTGTAGCTGGCAATAGCCGCTACAGACCAGCCGCCGCTGTGGCGTTATTATGAATCCTACCGATTTTCTTAGCAAGACCCGCCCCATGCAGCATTGAAGCTCTATGATTGACAGGCGTCCATGCTATCCGATTGCCGTCAGGATTGTTACATTATTTCAATAAGGAGTCTTATTGGAGAGGGAAATACGCTCACAGGAACAACAAGCTTGCTAACTGCTTACTGTCAGTTAGCAAGCTTGTTAGATCTCTAAGGGGGCACGCAGTTTATTCAAAAGCTATTTGTAACATCAACTCTTGTCTCATAAGGGTCTTCACTCCATTCTCCTCTGTGGAGCTGTAAATTGGATGGTGCAACATAGCCAATGAGCTACGATTGCTTCCTGCATTTTGGAGTCTCTGTCCCCTAAAAGGTCAGCACTGTCAAGACGTTGTGAAAAACTTGCACTGATTTGCTTTGAGCACCTGGGAGAATCATTGTCAATGCTGGTGTGAGCTAGGCCTTGAAATAGAATTTTACATTTTAGCTGCTCTAAAAATTCTGGACAGGAAAGGTCAAACACAGGCAACTGTCTCCCGGAGGTGGAGGTCAAAGCATCAGGACTTGAATTGATGATGCCGTCGGATGAGTGAAAATAATGTCAACAACAACAACAATCTGTTATTCTGAAATGTCTCTAACAAGAAACCACATTGGTCAGGACTCACCGTCCAAGACACAAGGGAGTGAGACAAGAGGGATGCATAACCAAAGTACCTGGACAAACGTCCAAAGCTGAGAGTCAATTGCCATCTTTTCTATCCCTGCTTCAGCAACACTATCAGCAGCCATTGGTTTTTCACTGGTATAATGAGCAGGTGGTGTCCTATTGTAGCACCGTTGAAAGAACAAAAGCACATTTACAATATGCAGTGCTGTGCGTGTGCCAAAATAAAGTGAGAGGAGGGGAGAAACAGATTGCTGAGAGAAAAAAGACAGAGGGGGGGAGAGAGACTAATGAAGGTTATGGAGAAGGAGAAAGTATGAAAAAGGAGAGGAGAAGACATGAGTCTGGAATGATAAAAGAGAGGAGTGGCGGAGGGATTGTTGAGGAGTCTCTCTGGATTTGTAGAATCCCCCTCAGCCTCGAGCTTCGGGACAAAGTCACACTGACACACTTACTGAGCTCCCTTTTCTTTTCTTTTCTTTCTTTCTCTCTTTCTTTTGCACTGGTAATGAGAACCGTAGGTGTTCGCTGACTGTCACATGCTGCAGAGCGCTTAACAGTGCGGGTTTGCTCACACACACACACAGACACACACAATATTCTTGGACGTCTGCCACAGCGCCAGGACACCTACAGTGTGATGCGGAAATAGGAGGAAACCAAGGGTCATTTTTATGTTCTCCACAAAAACACCATGCTTTATGATACAATCATGCATCTGCTATTATACTATGCCAAATGAATATTGCCTGAGCTTTGGCTTTTATATATATATAGGCTGTTAGATCTTTTCTTTTCTTTAAGATAAACCAGTGAATACATAGCCTACAGTATGCACGTGCGGTAGCGCACAGTCTCCATGTAATTCTTCCAAACTTAAAGGAGACAGTTTTGCTTGCTCTGGCTAAATCTGGTTGTATCTAACTTATGGCAAGAAAGTGAATGTGTTTCCCAAAATGTCAAACTATTCCTTCAAACAATATTATTACATAATATAATTTAATCAGCCACATCCTTTTTTATATGTCAAAACAATTACTTTTTTATTGCTCCCTGTGTTAACATATCTCTTTTTTTTCCCAGCTTACTCAATTCACCTCGGTGGTATGAAAGGAGCCTAACCTCCTCGGATTTCCTTTAACTAATAGGCTCATTTTCTTGCACTCCACCCAGGCAGACAACACAGACATCCACCACCATCTCATTAAAGCATTGAGGCATTCATTCAGAGAGCGTAATGAGCTCGAGACTGCAGCGCAGTAAGTAACGTTCATGAAAACAGCGTGGAGCAGCAATTGAGGTTATTGGGGTTGTGATAATGTATTTCTTACATTTTGCAAAGCCTATAACACAATCATCAACACTGACAACAGCCTTGCAGTCATTGGCCACAATAGGAGTTGATTTCCCACCAGTGTTGTAAATGCACACACTTTTTGACACGACTGCACACATTGGATGGCAGTTTGTGATATGATGCTGGTATGATTCACAAAACAAAACTGACTACCAACAGAACCGCTCGTTCTCATTACGCTGTATCCAGTTTCCGCGCTGTCTGTAACCGAGTAAGATACTAAATGATGAATGAATCCTTGCTGCTGGCCGCGTATTCGCCCATACTGTACATCAACAACAGAGAAGTACCAGAGCACGTGTTTCCCCACAGTAAGCTCAACACATATCGCTGCCGTAGAAAACATGCACCTGTTTATCTTCCTCTGGATTTGAATTTAGTTCACATTACCAGATGAAACCGTTTTCAAAAAGCAATCAGAGAGAATAAACCCGTAACATCATCTATTTCTAAAAGAATGGCACATTGGAGTTGTTTATCAGTAGATTCACACTTGCTGACACTTCATATCTAATCAACACATTCCAGCCAAGCCCAGTAGTACACGATGACAAGTTAAACATTCACTGTTTTACTCGCTATTATGACAATATGATCGTTTGTGGAGATAATACCGAGAGCTTCAGTCAAAAGATTTCGTCAATTGTTTTTCTGTCTATATCTGAGGGAAATTCTATGAATAAAAGTGCCAAATACCAGAGCCAATCTTTATTTATTTTTTTTTAAAGCATCAACATCGCAGAAACTTCATAGTATTTATACATGACAGCCGGGTTGAAAAGTGTCACATCAGGTCAGAAGAAACAAAAAAAACCTGTCCAGTTCTGACAGACAACAGAGAGGGAAACAGCAGAACACATTTGCTGGCTGTTCTTTGAACTGTATTGCTTCTAGACAGTCACAGGCAAGAGGAGATGTGATGAATTCCCCCGGAGCCAGCGCGAGAGAAAGAGCTGAACTTGTACTCGCATCTCCTGCTGCTGAGGAGAAATAACTAGCTCCACTCACTTTGAAGGAGAGGAATATACACACACACACACACACACACACACACACACACACACACACACACACTCAACAACACTGGCTCTCCGTCTGGCTGCTAGGAAGTAACTCATTTTTGTACATTTCTCTCATGTCCCTTTTCCATTTTTCTGCTCGTTTCCCCACTCAACCTGCCTAGTGCCTTTCTCAAAATGACTCTGACTTTGCTCAGTTCCTGCTGGTGATTCTGTCTCACTTTCATGCTCAATTCTCAAAATCCTCCCTGCAATGATCATCCTCATTGCCTCTGCTGTCCTTAAGCTCATCACGCTGATGATTCCCACTCATCAACCCCACCGAACCGCCTCCCTCTTTCCTTTTAAGACTCACTTACCTGTGCAATATCATACAGCAGTTTGTAGTGTTCTTCCCGTTTCTGCAAGGTGCACAAATTGCAGCCCATCCTAGTTGTCAGGGAAACCGTGCAGAGTGCCCGCTGGAGTGTGTGCCTTGTCTGCGGTGTGTGGGAGCTCCCCCTGGGGCGAAACACACTCGGGCTCCTCTTCCTTGGCTCCCCCACTCCTCTTTCTCATCCGTGTATCCTCAGAGATCCCCTCTGTTGCTCCAAGCGCAGGAAACTCTCTCTCTCTCTCTCTCTCTCTCTCTCTCTCTCTCTCTCTCTCTCTCTCTCTCTCTCTCACACACACACACACGCCCACTTGTGTCAGCTCGCTCCTTTAGTAGAGCTTGTGGCTGTAGTTCCTTTAGTGTGTGTGTGTGGGAGGGGGGGTGTATCAGTGGTAAGATGAGCAAAAGCACCTGGCTTCTCTTTCCCTATTGCTTGTCACTCCTTCTCTTGATTCTCCCTTGCATGCCTACATACACTCTCTTCTCCACCACCTCCTCTCCCAGTGTGAGCACACACTAGTACGCACACACACTTTTGGCTCATGGAGACACACCTCCTCCTGTGGCAGGCTGCCTACACATGCCTGCTCCTACTCCCGGCTCATGAATAGACGGCGTCCTCATTGGCTGTTTAAGGAAGAAGGGCTGGGAGAAGAGGGAGGGGACTTGTCTTATCTTGGACATGTTCAGTATCTGAACATCAGTGTTGTAGCTTGCAGGCGATGTGAAGGACGTGCTGTGTCTGTCTGTATTTGTATGGGCAAGAGTGCATCTGTTTGTTATCTGTGTGTACGCATTCCAGAAACATGCGAAATCCCTACATTTCAATGCAGGACGTTCAATAAAAAAAATAAAAAAACAGGATCCCTGCAGTTAATCAAGTTACTGAGACGGCTATTTGTCTGCGCCCACATTTGACAACTGGATGTGGCATGAAAAAAATCAATCTCATTTGAATTCAATCAGATGGCATTTTGCACTCAGTTGGAGTGTTGGAAGGGTGGTGTTTATTGTCCACCATAGATTTACAGTCAGAGAGTGATAGTCACCGAACAGATACTCCCTCTCTCTGCCGACAGTTAGGCAAGGGCACAGGATTAGGCTGACACACACAGGAAGAAACACAGGCCGGTATTGATTGGCTCAAATTAGCTTCCAGCCCAACTGGCCCCTCTCCACAGGGGTGGAAGGACAGAGGGGGAGTAAAGGAAAAGGGGAGAGAGGTGGATGGAAGACTCTGGGATGCTGTTAAGATAAACTGAGAGCACAGTGAAGGTATTACAACCATGTTACACTAGAAATGATAGCAATTTGATATGGTAAATGTGTTTTGACAGAAGTGCAATGCTGCCCACATTACCTTTAAATCAGCATAATGAGAAGTTGTCAATGACCATTTTTATGGTTATTTTGAAGAACTGGCAGCACTTGGTTAAAGTTAGGTCTTGGTCTAACATTGAAAAAGTGACTTGAATATTAGGACACATGGTGAAATTTGAATTTTTCACACTTTTTGATACTGCAGCTATTGTACATAATGTTATTAGGCACAATGGATGCCAATAGAGAGTCAATAAGGAGAATTTGTCATGGTGAACACAAAAAGGTTCAACAGAAACATGTTTTGATCAAACCCCATAAATAGAGGAGGTCAGGGTGGATGGATGGGTCCAGCACTTTCACCCAGGAGACCTGTGTTTGTGTACTTTTTTAAACCAGGCATACATAAGAGTAGACAGTTCTTTTAACCCAAACCATGGTCTGAATGTTAAATTGTGTTGGTCATAGCCATTTCACATATCTCTGTGAGATCCCATGGGACAAGCACTAATTCCCACTAGACGTTACATTTGGTTCATGTTATTACTCGCTATCTACCCGCTGAGTCAAGTACCCGAGTCAAACTGCAGGATATGCTGGTTTCTTTTAAAAAACACATGATACGAACCCTGGTCATTAGTGTCAAAGTCTCATACTTCGTACGCCCACCATCTACCTAAATGCCTGGATTTGACTTGCTTCCTGTATAACGAGTTGCAAATGATTCTAATCGAGGCAGCAATTATGTTTCCCCTGAAAACCTAATTTCTATGAGACAATGATGAATATTAATACACTCATGCAGTATAAATTAACATATAGAAGTCTATAATTTGTTCCCCTGGACATGCAAATATCTTGTTTGTGTTCTGTCTCAAACAACAAGATATTTGTTTGTGTTGTGTGTGTGTGTGTGTGTGTGTGTGTGTGTGTGTGTGTGTGTGTGTGTGTGTGTGTGT
>NW_022280063.1:4103637-4152302 GCF_004355925.1 Anarrhichthys ocellatus | reverse complement strand
TGTGTGTGTGTGTGTGTGTGTGTGTGTGTGTGTGTGTGTGTGTGTGTTTAAATATATACGTATATAGAAAATAGAATAATGCAGCAGTGCATTAGGCTTAAATCAACATCAGCTCAGCTGTGGGGACTATATATATATATATATATATATAATGGAAATGCTAGTATGAATATTACAAAACAACATGTTTTGTCCTTGGAAATGTTCAGTTTGCAAGGACGGCCTTCGATGTCCGTCACAAAGGGAAGCATGGATCTCACTCGCTCAATGCTCAACAATGTGTTGTACTGTGCGTTTTCTCAACTCAAGTGTTTATGTTCCTTGTATAAGTTTGAGTAATTCTTTCTTTACAAGAGGTTAGTGGTTTACACCTTAGTATCATTCATTTTACAATGCATATGTTTTACTGACCAACAGTAAAAAATCTGTTATCGAACTTCCACCCGGGCTGCATGACGAATAGCCGTCACTGTTAAGACTTCGAGCAGAGAGCACAGATGCGTCATCCTCCTTATCACCAGTCATGCAGGTACAAGGACCATAGTGGTTCAGTCAAGGGCGTCAGAGCAGATCCAGATACAGCCCCCCAGATAACACTTAGCCCTTTCTCTCTGACCACTCCCGTTCCTTTCTGATGAGGTCACCGACTTCTCAGGGGTGACATCACCACCCTAATGAATTTTAGGGTTTCTATTATTTCCTTTGTTTCTTTTTCTTCTCTTCTGTCAGTTTCTCCCACTCTTTCTCAGCGCTGATGTTTGCAGTCTCAGTATGGGATTAGAAATAACTCTGGTTGAACTGCTACTGTGACCATCGCTGAAGTCGGATTTGCTGACGGACACAGAGTTAGTGTGTCCAGAACACACTCAAATATACAGTCTCACCCACATAGACGCAACAAAAACGTGAAATTTTCCATCCTATTCCTCAATTTTTCTCCGAAAGGAAAGGAAATCTGAGATGCAAGGCTTTACTACAGGAGGTGACATCATCATTGTGGTCATTTATGGCCTATCACCATCCTTTTTATTGTTCATATCACCCACTTTCCATCATCTCTACAATGTCTCTCCTTCATTTCATCATCCTGTTCTATTGCCTCTGCTTACATGAGACACTGGACAGATGTCTGGCTCATGTACTCATATAAAATTGAAGAGACTCGTATAACTTTTAAGAGGTGTGGGATTTGAACCCTGCAGAAATTGTGTGGAGAATATTGCACAAACAAAATGCATTTCATCGTCTTTGATGTCTGACAACTGGACTGGCAATGCAGCAGCAGAGTGGTGTCATACCTGTAAGTTGCACGTTGAATTAATCCTCTGACAGGTGGTTAACTTTAGGGTTGAAGTGGGTTCAAACAGCTGTACTGGTCATTTCATATTTTATGGTAAAGTTCGTCAGTCGGATCTGCTGTCAGTGAAAGGTTAACCAAAAATAGCATGCTGCAGGGGGAAAGTGTTGCACTTCAAAGGAAGCCTGAAACGTGACATTAGCATAATGTCCTATATGGCTGTGATTGAAAGAAAATTGGCCACTCTGCACGTTCCTCTGAAAATAGAAACTTGTTAGGAAAGCTCTGAGCCATTTCAGTCTTGAATCTACAGTAAATCTGAGTATAAACTTTGAAAAAGAGTTTTAGGTATAGCAGGTAATTACAACTGCGTGAATAATTCGCCGAGATGTTCAAAGGCCACAGTACCCTTGGCGACAGACAGAGCAGTGTGTCATGGGTAGAGAGTGGATCTAATCAGGAACAATGATCACGCATTCGGTCCGTGCTCTTAGGCCTGCCTTGCAAAATATCAACAAACTGCTGTTAAATAAGTTACCAGTGGAAACTTCTTTCACAAAGTTGCCTCGAACACCTCAATGGGGACACATCCCGGACACGAAAAACAACATGAGCGCAGGCAGACTAAAAACACCTCCAGGACTCATAAATGTCGGTTTTATGATGATCTGATGCAATGTCTTTTATGATTCTTTTGGTCTCGGTTGTTGATGTTCAAAACAGCACCGGATTCTACTTCAAAGAAGTTGGAAACAGGGCTGGAAGCACATTTTGTCTAGTCAAATTAGCTGGTTTCACTTGCATATGGCTGTTGTTAAAAGATGAAATCAATTCTCAACCACTTGTGGTGATAACGTTTGCTTCGAATGTGACTTTTAGATGTCAGGTCATGTATGGAAAGATCAATACAAAACAGCAACATTTCTGCTCGTGTAGACAGCTGGGCGTCTCAAAGCCAATGGCGGGAGAAGAGCCTGAGGGCGACTCAATAGCCATAACCCATACATTATTTAACACTCTGAACCATTCATCTAGGTGAAAACATGATTAGAGTGCTACTTACAGAACGCAGCTAAAGGCCGAGGGGAAATGATGGTACGTGATGGTAATTGAAAAGCGGCATCCTTTTCTGTTTTTTGTTCTAGTAATTACATTGTAACTATTCATTACTGTCTAATTACTTTGCAGGAGGCCAGCGTTCAGATCCAATCCTCATAATGACTGTCTGTCCTCCACTCATTGTCTCCTGATCCCAATTGTTCAAGCAAAACGACTGACTCTGTAAAAAAAAAAAAAAAAAAAAGAGCCCGAGTGACTCCAGTCATTTAATTATCAAATAATGAGCCGAGTTAAAAGAGAAATAAAAGGCGGTCAAGCCCACAAAAGTAAAGGAAAGACAAAACTGGGATCTATTCAACAAAACACAGAGGGACCTTTTGTTCATAATTTTCAGACTGCTAGTTGGGCAAAAATCATTCATTAGTGAGTTGTCGTAGAAACACGCTTTTTTAATGTCCAATCTTATTTATGTCTCCTTTGAGCAGCCAGGCAAAGCGAGGTAGACGCATGCACACAAATTCACACATATACACAAACAGACAAAGTGTGCGATAATGAAACCGCTCAGAGCTCGGCATCAGATGAACCGTGGCAGCCATTAAAACAAGTCACATCACTTTTGAATCAGTCGCTAACACTTTCTTTGTCCCTGCTTCATTGAACAAGGCTATTTAGAAAAGCAAATGGAAACGTTTCTTGAACCGCTGTGACCACACACCCAGGGGCTGCGTTTTCCCCCTTCCTTGCTCGCTATTCAATATCGCAACTTAACCACCACACAGTGCAGCATCACCGGGGGCAATATGAGACCCTGACAGTCTCTTTACTCAATAAGCTAGCAGCCAAACTGGCGTCTGACCAGCTGACCTCACACCACGTTCGCTGAGCAGGGTCAAGTAGCCCATAAGGACGGAGTTGCCCTCGGGCACTGGGACACAAGTTCAGATTTCCCTCCACAGATTTTCTTTGACTAACAGCTTGAATGCACTCAAAATTAAACTTCGAAGCATTAAAGACCTTTGTTCAACTGAAAGTAATTTTACCTATTGAAAGAAGTGGCAGAATGAGATGAAAACAAGATTTCTAAGTTTAACCAGTCTGAACTGGTTTGTGCCTTATATTTGGTTTTGGGCGTGGCTCAAGGGCTGGCAATGGCTTTCCAACACTTGGGTTCAAACTGAAATATTGCAAACACTATTCTATGGATTACCATGAAATTTGGTACAGACATCCTAGGTGACCATAGGATGAATCCTAACGACTTTCTTGATCATGCGACTTTTCCTCAAGTGCCACAAGCTGGTCAACCTTTTCACTTATCCATTGAAATATCTCATCTACTTGTTAAACAAAATTCTGTCGAGGTTCATGGTCCCCGGGGGATGAATCCTGACTTTAATGACCCACAATCTTCCTCTGGATCCCAAACATGGCTTGATATATTCACAAATTGATGTTGATAAACGTCTCCACAACTATTTGTCCTCAAGATGAATTTTGGTGAGACAAAAACTTTTTTGCCCTAATTGTGTACAATCAGGTCAGAAAATGTATTTATCTATTACTTTGGGGTGACATTGGTTTTAATTATTTTGACAAAAAACAATCAGCCTCAGCCGTACTTTGTGTTTGGTGCTAATTTTGAAATGTTGCTAACAAGCTTAACTAACTAAAATGGGGACACTGTCAAACATAAGATGTGCCAAACATTAGTATGCTTCACATAGCAGCTACAGCGTGTGTGACTCTTAGTCTGGTTGTCTTTGATCACTTATTTGATTACATCTGAACCAACTGGAGCTCATCTGTCACACAGCTGAGTCTCAGGTTCCACCCATGACCAACATGTGTGTATGTGTGCATAAAAGAGAGAGAGAGAGAGACAGTGCCTAGCCTTAGGTGTCAATATACACGGATACCCCTTCTGCTAACACATACATTTACACAAGAGTGTTGCTGGGCTCTGGGCCTGACCCTGATGTGTTAACCCAATAGCATAGCTCCAATAAAACTGATTAAAGAAGTCTTCCCCTGCTGCTCCCAGCTCCTGCTGCTGGACTAATGGCACAAGTGGGCCTCTTAATCTTTCCACAACATCTGTGCCAGTATTGAACCATAAGAATGGATGGAGCACCCGGGCTGAGGGAGCACCACAAGCAACCCGAGGGAGGGAGCAAGATAGATAAAAGAGATAGGTAGATGGACACGGAGGATATAGACCAGTAGATACTTGGATCTGTCGGTCTTATTCTAGTTTCAAATTCTTCATCTGAATGATGTCCCTCCACTCGATGCAGAGCGAGGGAAGACCAGGTCAGCTGTTCCTCCATTGTTCAGTAGCTTAACAGGATTACAGGAGGGCACAAGGCCAGCCTCTTCCACACACACAAACACACTCACATGCAGACACTGCAAGACTTAACCTCAAACTTCAAAGGCTGAACGAGAAGCACAAGGACACATCATACCTTGGCTTAGCGGATAAGGGATGGAGCCATGCTTGACCAAGCATACAGATATTGTGTTATTGGGGTGCTCAGTGTTACAAAAAAATGGTGTAAATAAAAGAATACCACATTGCAAAAAATATACATTGAATTCTGTCATTCAACCCTGGGTTCAGTATCATATCTGCATATTGTTATTGAAGAAGTGAAAGGGAACCTGGGATTTACTGAGTATCTTGTGTCACCTTGAGATTGCTGTCTATCTTGAAAAATCATTGTCAGGCATAGCAGATCACTCTACAGTACACAAGTACCAAGTTACTGCCATTTGGTTTAACACAATATACTCACATACAATATAGCACACAGGGTTACAGAAAAGAGTTATAAAGTGCTTCAAATGAAAGGACAATGCTTACGATGTTCACCTCTAAGTTCAGGATGTTAGTATAGTATTCTAACATTTCATCATGAACACTAAACACAAAGTACAGCTGAGGCTGACGGTCGTTAATGCAAGTATTTTGGTCATACTTTTTTTTTAATCAAAATTTTGACAGGTCTATAGAGCTAGATGAAAATTCAGGGGATCAAGTTATTACAATTCATCCTCAGTGGGATATGAGTGTCTGTACCAAATGTCATGGCAATCCATCCAATAGTTGTCGAGACGTTTCACTGAAAAAACATGAATGTCAACCTCATGGCGGTGCCTGAGGAAAAGTCAGCGGATCACCAAAGTTACTAGGATTCGTTCTTTGAGTACTATGTATATCTTTTCAAAAATCCATGTCAAATCATCCAATAGTTAGGTTATTTCTGTCTGTACCAAAGTGGTGGACCCACCGTTTGAGTCCGACCAACTGACATTGCTATCCATTGAGCCACGCCTCTATCATGGCTACAAATACATTATCAGGACTAGTTAAACCACTAAAGTACTTGTTAAGTCATGTAGTTACTAGGTCTCGCATTTCTTAGAACTAATACAGGTACTTCATTATTTAGCCTGAATAAGCTTAATCTACAACTTTAGTGGTTCTCTCTGACATGAATACACAAACCTCTATTCTTTCTTTCCCCCCTTTCTCTCTTTCTCTGTTCTTTGTGTTTTCCCAGAAGTCTTGCCCGTCTGAAGCACTTTTGATCTGTATCACTCACTCAGTTTGGTTTTGAAAAGACCCATTATGCTCTTAAAATCAAACAAATACACTCAATTCTGCCTGAGGGCGTACAAATCTAACTTCTTTCTTCACTCAGACTTACCCCAAAATTGACTGTCCAATTTGTGCTGTAACTCGAATATTGCTTAAAGGGTTATTGTTCAATAATATATGATATCAACTATGTGAAAGTGTTGTCTTTTGTCAACCAAGACCTTGATGTTAAGCAAAAATAACATATCCTAATTATCTTGATGCTATTAATCATTATTTTATGACTGGGAGGCAAAATATTTCTCTTTTGGAAACTATTCAACAGTCATACTCTCTTTCTGCCTCCCACTCATCCTGCTTTTTCATCTTTCGCATGCACATCCTCCCATGGCGGAGAATAGCCCTTTCGATTTTTATCAGTGCACCGGCTGGGTTTAAAAGGGCTTCCCTGTTGTGAATTAATGTGGCCTTAATCTGGCCCCCCACACACAGTGATAAAGTGGTGTAAGAGACAGAGCGTGTTCGGTCAGGGGACACAAGATTAGTCATACCCCACTGAGCTCGAAGTGGGGCCCGAGATGTCGCGTGCCGTCTCACTTCCTGGTTCCAGCTGCTGGTTCCCCCTTTCCTGTCTAATCCAAACTGAGGACGAGCTACTGCCTGCCAGGAAGATAAGGAAGTGTTCATTGTCTCCCCGATCCTCCTTATGTCTGTATATTACGGTGCTTCTTGGGTTAATGTGCCAACCTGAGGTGTGGTCCGAGCAGAAAAACACTGGGAAGAATGGCTCCATCTGCAACAGCAAAGAAAACTTGCAATTAGCCTTTCTTGGTTCCTGGAGAAATGCTCGAATTATGTCTGTCTTTCATTTACTTACACACAAATGTTTTGTCAATTGGGATAGGAGCCCACATCAAGTTTATATTTGAATACCTTGTGTGAGCTGCATTACGTCCATAACAACAGGGGCCCCAAGCCCATGTGTAGTGAATAAGCACACAGTATTGATTCAGGGCCCTCTGTGGCTAAGGGTGTGGCTCGCTAACTGGCAGTGGTTGGCCTTACAGTCAATATGTTCAATAAAGTGCAGATTGTAGAACATACAGTAATTTGGAAAAACCCCAAGTAACACAGATCTATATTGCGTAAATCTATACAGCATGTCTGCAGAGGATTTCTATTATGCAGACATAAATGTCTATCTTAACAAATCATTTGTTGAGTTGAGCCAGTGATGTGCATAGCTTTAGTTGACATTACAGCAGTTTAATTCATTTTGACCTGCAGAATCAATATATTCTTACCATTCCTTCTACAATTTAGGAGCAATGTCTGACAAGACGTACACGTCTTATTCAAAATGCTACATATACTGTATGTTTTGAAGGTTAAAATGTGAAATGTAAATTATGCGTAATACCTTTGCTCCACTTGCTTGTATGGTTTGGTGCATTCACAGAAAAACTTTTGCTCTCTTGTTCACATCAAGGACATTGTTCCAATTTGAGGTTGGTAAGTAGCAGGCCTTTAGTCCTGAGTGTAATTTTTGACCTGTAAATTTACATCATAGCCTTGTAAGATCAATTCATTGTAGCAGAGAATAAGATAAAGGTCACTACAATCATGAAATAGACATTTTATTTCTATGGTGGTCTGTAGTTCTGTGATGGAAGGAATAGCAAATGAAATAGACACAATTTCAAAAAATGTACTTAATGAATTATGTATAATGCGGTTACTCCTCAAGGTAAAATTAATTGTATCTTCAGGTGGTAAGATGGTGTTATTGATGAAAGAAAAAGTTCAGGTTGTTGTTGCTTCACAATGACTGTAATAAAATCACCAGATAAACAAATCTAAGCAGCCCCGCATCACACTGATCTGTTACCCGATCCATCCCACAGTGCTTTTTGTTTTATGTGCTGCATCTGTTGGAGAGCCACAGGGCGTCTGGGTCGACAAATGTTCCCTGTTGCTGTTGCTTTCTTTTTAATGCTCACAATATTGCCAGATATTTTGAGACAGCATGTCTCCAAAATGATCCACACACAAATAAATGTGATTGATTGCTTGATTGACTGGGCGTGCCTTTAGCACCCTGCTGGTCCCAATCTTCGCCAAAAGTGACCAATAAAATATTTACTGTCCCCACGATGGCCATACAACAAAGGAAAAAAATGGCTTTATGAGGAGAAGATGGCCCATCACAGTCCAATTGGTTGGGTTCATTTCATTCTGAAATATATAGTATTTATGTGTGACAAGAAAATATTTTGATCTTAAAAGCTCAAAATTACCAACATGAGCAGTAAGATTCACTTACAAGCCTGTAATAGTTTTGTCAGAAGTCATGTTTTAAATGTTTTATTTCAGGACGAACCTCGAATATTTCATATGACACGAATACAATCAGTAAAATTCTAAATTAGGCAAAAAGACAAAAAGCATGACACCAAATAAGCAAGGTCTGTGTTTTGTAAGTAACAAATAAAATGCTGAATAGTAACCATCTGTTTAGCATTGACATATAGGTAATTTCATAGATTATAGACTACATGTTACATGGTTCAAAACAGACTGAACACAGACGGTTTGGTACACACTCACCCGCTCTGTTATGACCCCAGAGGTCAAAGGGATGCAAGTATCAGATGGCCCGAGTCTTTACAATGCTAATGAGAATTGTGGAGGGTCCCTTTTTCATAGTAGGTTATTGGATACGACAACACACACACACACACAATTTTGTTGATCAGTGAGGATATTTTATTGGCTAAATTCATTCCCTGACCCCTAACCCTGAACCCAAGCCCTAACATAAACTAGCCATTTAAAAAAGCAAGGGCCAGTGAAAAATTATTTAATTCACTTCTTAGGTCATTACCTCTGGCGACTTACGCCGAAAACACACCACAGCAGCGGAGATGTGCATCTTGCTGCGAGCTGCCGTGCGATGTCTACGGGCCGCTGCGGCAGCTGCTCCGACCTGAGCGAGCTGCGGCTGATTGATTCTGCGGCATAGTGAGGCCAAACAAAAAAAGTTGGCACCAATGTCAAGGCAGCTTGTTATTGGTAGGTGCAAATTCACAGGTCAAAGTTCACGCGACACAAAAGATTTCCAGTGATTTATGGCTGGGGTGGCCAGGCCTTAACACGATAGTTCTCACAAGGATAGAGATACAAGAACATTACAGTTTACAGCTCTCTTTTCACCTTATAAATCTCGATCTTTTTCTAATCCTGCAGCAGCCTTGTCAGTTGTTTATGATCCAATATCAAGCCATTATTTTTACAGCCACCGTGGACAGGGGAAAAGCACAGAAGGTCAGTGTGGCTTTTTATTGGGACATAGCAATAGTGAAAGTCTAATAATGCTGCCAAAAGCATTGCATAGGACTTCAAACTGCTTGTTAAAGACGTATCAGCCAGTCAGACATGTCTATGATTGGTCACATATTCATCAATTAACACATGCACAAGATGTGCCATATGTTTTAATCAAATCAACCTCATTTATAAATAGCGGGGGGGCCTGGCACTAGCGCCGCATTTGTTACCTCCATCGCTTGACTTGACGTGGTGCCGTGGTTGTCATAGCAACCATGCAATATGACAGAGCCGATGACAGAGGAGCGCTAAGCAAAGATTTGTCACTGAAATAGCCTCATATGGTGGAAGCCAAGCTATAATGATGTGTGTACCTGTCTGTGTGGGTTGCACGGATGATGAAGCAACACACTCCTTCTTCTTCTGCTGCTGCTGCTGCTGCTGCGTCCACAGAAAAGCCAAATCAGTTTGGTTTGATTTGACCTGGGAGTTCTCCGGACCACAAACATGACAAAGAGGCGATGTCAAGTGTGTTTGGACAGTATGTCATATATCGATGGCAGACGAATAAGGTTGCTCTATGTAGCTGTACCTGACTGAAAGTCAGTGTCACCGGAGTAAAAGTAACCTGCACAAAGACTTCTTGCAACATTAAAGCGCATTTCTTCATTTGATGCTGTAAATCTCTGCATGTTGCTGATGTCTTTCCAATCAAAATCCCTCTGATTTAAGGAGAACGTCAGAAAAAAACCCATACTCAATCTGTAATTATGTCCCTCTTGCAATATGCAGTGTAGCACAAAAGGCATTAACTTCATACTCCAGCAGTCCGAGAAATCCACCGTCCCTCTGGTCCTCTGCATGCCCTGTTGACTTGTCAGTAAGCTATGCTATTGTTGTTCTCTTTTCCAACGGAGAATAGTGAGCAATACTTAACAAATAATCAGAAAACCAAACCATATAAGAAAGGAAGCATTTTGGAATTGACACCATAGATGGAAAAATCGTGGATAAATGTTAGTTTGTTTGCTAGTTTAGCAATGGAACTGCCAACGTGTGCAAACGAGTTTTAGGATTAGGCAACACATTCTCATCACATACCGTTGCTTGGTCAATACGCCACTACAGTCTACAGTACATACATGGTTAGACATGACATTAGAGTGGAAAAGACAAAACTTCACAACAACACTGAAAGTCCTGTGTTTGTTTGACCCATCCACCTCCAATCCCTCACACTGTGTGTGTTTTATTTTGATATTCACACAATGTTTTTCACACTCCCGGGGCATTTTCTCTGAGCGTCTAATGATGATACATGATTTTACACTGTAGTTACTTGAAAGCCTGGTGCTACAGGAGGCATGACCAAGCCTCAGTATTTGACGCCCTGGGAATGAGAACGAGGATATAGGGGTTGTTTTCAAACTTCTTTGTCAGTTGAAATTCCTTCAAACTCTTTTTTTTTTAATTCAAAGCCTAACTCTGGTTTCAATTCTTATCTAATTTATAAGTCGGACTTCATAAAGCACCATGAAAGGAAAATAAGATTGGAGATAGGGGTGCAGCAGATCCTGTGTTTGTGAAAGGCTTTCTCATTCGTCAGTTTAATCTGCAACTCTCTTGCCATGAAGAAGCACCATCTTCTTTGTTGACCTATTAGTGGTCAATTCATCAGAACGGAGCATAAGGGCATGTTAGGGTCACCCTGTGTCCCAGTGGGGGTCCTCTTTGGTCAAAAAGATCAAAATGGTTAAGAGGCTTAATCTCATGAGAGGGAAGCTTGTTTAGTGGATCCACGATGCCAGAAGATCAGGAACGTGTCAGAGTTCAAAAGGCAACTTTCTTTTTCAGTGTAATTTCTCCTTCTTCTAAGACCTGTTACAAAGAATCTCACCAGGTGAAATGTTTTAATGAAACAATGAGATATTGGTCAGCTTTCTGCTGACTCAAACCTCTCGTCATCAATTGTGGATTTATTACTGTTTTTCCATTTTGTACAACTCTACTGTGTTGGAGCAACAGTGGTGCGATGCAGTACGTTTTCTTCCCAAAATTTCTATACATTTCAGCCGGTACAGGAACTCTAGAAGTGTACTGCTTAACACATCCAAACACATTTGACATTGTCTTTTCACAGTGCAGCTCGAGCACAGTATGTGCATGTGAAGGAATATTTGAGCGAGCTCTGACTCATCTCGCCCCTTTCAGTCCTGATATTACCACATAATACTGCTGTGAGAAATTGCTTTTTGATTGCTTTTGATTGTCATGCATTTCATAGCGGTTTAACAGAGATAAGAAAGAAGGAAACATAGGAATATCTGTGTGAGCAATATGATGCAGGTAATTGAAAAACAGGTTTAAAATGTTTGAAGCAACCAGATAAGAAATTATAAAGTTGGTCCAACCACATTGCTGAGTATATATGCTATTTGTGTGGTTACTTGATCTGAAAGGCCATGTTTGGGTTTTATGATAATTTCTGCTCGGTGTGGGCTCGCAGCATCCATGAGTGTCTTCAAGTGCTGCACTGGCAACCAAGACCACTCAAAGCTTTTAGCGCATGTAGGATAAAAATACGAAGAGCTCTACTAAAGGTCCCCGCATCCAATCATAGTCATGGCTTGATGTAACAGGTCTTAATTGCAGACTATTAGGTGCATTTAACAGGCCACTTCTATGGTCAGGTCTCTTTGCTTCCCCAGCCATTACAACCTCACATTTTCCAAGCATCCATCCATTTCTCAGGAAACTGTTGCAGCATCATAACACACACACACAAACACAGACAGAGAGAGAGACCACAAATGTAGGATTGTAATCATGCCGCTGTGGAGTGAGAAGGGAATATGACAGACACACTTGCTAGTGACAGCTCTGGATGTATCTTTGATCAAAGCTATAGGCTGATAAAGCAGACTAACTGTATTAAAGCATGATCCCAGACTCATGCAAAGATTTCTGGGCTATGCCCCGGATCTCCACTAACCTTCCAACCACCCTAGATTATCTTATTAGTTATAACTTGATGCAGCATGTGGATGTCGTAACTCCAGCCAACTAATTCTCCAACAGGAAACGCATCACGAGGTAGAAAGTCCAGGAATTAATTGTCATTTTTATTACGACTACTTGCCATGCTTCAAGTAGACACCTTACTAAGGGCCCGATCAGTCAGAGAGCGTTTTGCCATTTTGTTATCAGATCACATCATTTATTGTTGCTAGGCAACCACCAAATGAGTGCGAACATTATCCTCTTATAAAATAGATTGTTGAAGAATGCATTAGAGATTTCATTCTGTTGTTTAGCATTAACACATCAGATGCCAAGACTGTGACTTTAACCGTTGTATACATTGTATTTGTCAAAAAACGCATTTCTTAGTATGCATGTGGAATCACCAGAGTAAATGTACTTCTGTGGTGAAACACTTATGGTTACAAGTCTATCGAAGGCAGTTATGCCATTTCCGCTCTGTAAGACTGTATAGTTATCACCCACTGTGTTCGGTTTTCTGGTGAATGATGTCTGAACAAAGGGTTAGTGCAATGGCAAATGCCTTGACCATTAAAATCTTGATTTAAAAGGTTATATGATGTACTCAACCTTACTGGCCACTATGGTCAACATAATAGCCAGTCTGTGGGCGGTGTGCATGGAAACTATAAAAGGAAAAGTACCGCAGAAAAAGAGAGAAGACGTAAAAAAGTAGTGTATGAAAAAGAAAAAGAGAGAGAAAGATCCATTGATCAAAAGACAGGGTTGGCTTGTCCCGCTCTGGGTGAGACAAATAGCAGTGGCTCTGTCAGTATCAACTACAGTGTATATATGGTGTGCCTATCTGTGCCCGTCATGCTCCCCGGCTTCCAATGCATGACAATTATCTTGCTCCAGACTGTGTGGACAATAAAAAAACAAGGTTACATGAAGATGACACCCTGCCAGTGTTGTAGAACAAAACTTTAGCTGTCAACAAGTGATTTGTGCCAGCAACACTTTTTGAGATTACCTGATCATTTGACGTAAGAGTGATTCTAGTATGGGCATCCTGCTTGCTTGTGCATATTATCTCTTCATGTCTAACATCTGTTAAACGATATGAGAGCTGTATAAAAGGCGTTCGGGGCTATTTAGCACAATTGTGGTTCAAAAACCACTGAAATCTTGGTTTCAATTCTTAAGAAGTTCTCTATAAAAGTTCATATTCATGAGCGACGAAAGTAGAAATTTGTGAAAAACATCCTTATGATAATTATTATTCAGAGTTTAAAGGGCCATTCACACCAAGAACGCTAACTTTAATGACAGTGAAGGACAATAAAGGACTTGATTTTCATTCTCACCTTTGTAAATGGAAAATAAAATAGTTGTAAGCTACTTATTCAAATCAATAGCATATAGCTCTCGCTCTCTCTCTCTCTCTCTCTCTCTCTCTCTCTCTCTCTCTCTGCCTATCTCTGTGATTATTGAGGCAAAATTCTCTACAATTCAGCTGCCATTTTGACTTGTAAATTTCGGACGGATTTTGATTGGTTGTCAGTGTTTCTATCGTTCTGAACGATATCTTTAGCCACACTCGTTCGCCCTTAACACTCATAAACTCAGCTAATCAGTTTCATCACAGCTATGTAGATGTGGTCCCATCACAGAGCTGGCATTATGACCAAACAATGCCATGACTGTCATCCCACTGATTCAAATGTTGCTAAACGCTCATTGGTATATACGGCAGTACGTGACATCACCTTTTTCAAAATGAGCCGCGCCCACCTGAAACCAGTGACAAAAAAACTGAAAAACATTCACACCGTCAAGTGAAAAAACCCAAAACGGTTTCAACTTTGTTAGCATGTTCCTGGTCTTGTAGAACCTCATTGATCATAGTGAGAAGGTGATTGAGAAAAAAGGTTTTCAGGTTCTTTAAGCTCCACCACTAACACATGTCAATGCAAAAGCACTTTGTCCTGCAGATGAGTAACTGTCAAATATAAAATCAGAAAGAACCTTCAATAACAAATAATAGGGTTGCTCCAATTATTCCCTTCACGGTGTCTAATATGGATTCATGGCTTTGGTCAGAAGGCTTTGTATCCTTTCACAGGTCATAAACTGGGAGTCCAGAGAGGTCAGATGAACACTGAGGTCCCCTCGAAACACACATCCCTTTGTGCTCATCGTCATCCTTATATGCATAATGTTGCAAGATGTTTTCTTTGAAGTCATATTTTGTAACTTATTTGAATGAACAAACAATTTCAGAGATTGCAAAAAGAAAACCTCTGATAACGTGTTCAGTAGCTGTGTTGAAAACTCTTCAAAGCTGTGAAAGAATTGGACTGTTTCGCAATTACAAAAGCTTCACAGGCCACACAGCAGGATATGAGAAATGAGATATTGGATTTTCCACACCGATAAAAAAGAGCATAATAAATGGATTTGTTGTGTTATTTACCACATTTTACAACTTCAATATTTTTCACTTTTACACTTAGAGCACCCATTTATTCCTCTTGTTAGCCAAATACAAATTGGAGAGGATCATTTAAGTGGCAACATCAATTTCAATTACCGATTTTAATTGTCTGCAATTGGTTTCTCCTCCATCTCACAAACAATAAAAAATAAAACAGGGCTTCATTAACTTCCTCACACCAGCACCAACCCACACAGACACACACATTTGATTTACACACACTTTTACATGCAGAGACACACCACAGGAATGATATAAGCTTAAAAATTAATGTAATTATTACAAATATGAAATAATCCAAAGCAATTTGTAAGCATTCATGAGATGCTTACGCCAATTAAACAACACGGTAGGATTCAGAGGGTATTGTTCAGTGTCTGAGGGGAAGGTAAACTTCACAATCACCATTAAAGAGCTACAAACAAAATTACAGAAGTACTTAATGGCTAAATGTGTTGTAGAAATAGTGCGACATTTTGAAAATATGCTTAGTCACTCTCAAGATTGATATTGCTCTGATTTGCCAGCAGCCCATTAGCCCAGTTAACAAAATTCAGCTACCAGCACCTCTAAAGCCCACAAATTAACATGATACAAGGTTGTTTATTGTGTTAAATATCTTTTTAATGTAACAGTAATTGGTTTTTGTACTGATTAAACAGGTACAACTTGCTAATTAGCAAGCTTAAGTAGTGGTTTTGTTTTGGTGGCAAGCTAAGCTAACCAGCTGCTTGCTAAACCTTCATATTTTGAAAAAAACCCATCCTCTCATAACTCTCAGCAAAAATGCATATTTCCCACAATGTCTAACTTTTACTTTAAACTGCAGTATCTTTCTGCAAAGTGTGTAAGAGTGTATTAGTATTTTGAATAGTAATACTATATCTCATTAAGAGATACCAGCATGTCTGATTGTATTGGTTATATATTCCCTACGTAGGCTATAATGACTCAAAGTATTAAATTATGTAGCGAAGTATAGTGCACGCATATAATTCAAAGGGCACTGAAATGAATGAGTGAACCAAAACACAGATTTCTAACATGTGGCTTTAATGTATTCTCTTGAATCATTTTTCAATATTTTTTCCTCAAGTCAATCTTAAAAGTTTTTTTTTTTTTTTTTTTTGCACCACAGAGTTGAGATTTTATTTGAAAATTTAGTCCATTTAGAAATCTAGTAATTATGTGAACATGTATTATTCCCTTCAACACATTTTGACAGCACTTAGTAACCTTCATCTCCTCACTTATCTTGGGATACACTGTAGCAGCACAAAAGGCACATCCCTGTAATATTAAAAAGTGTTAGAGTGAAATATGTTGTATAAACTCACATATTCAAATCACTGTTTACATATAGGGCACATAGGGGAAACTGCTGGTACACACACTCAGTGATCGATACCACAGCCAGCCGCTGTGGAATCGGGGCTGCAGGTTTGAAGGTAACCTTGTTTGAGGATTCAGCTATGGAGCTGCGGAGGGTGATAGAGATTTGTGTTCTTTGTTTCGCTACCATCCTTGCAGTGAAGACCTGTTGACCCTTCCGTTCAGCTGCTGATTATCTTTTCACTAGCAGAGAAAAATATGTTTCTCATTACAAGCACTGCAGATTGATTGTGGTCTTCTTGCTTCAGCGCCGTGTGTCTGATTGGCCTGCGTTGGAGATAATTGCAAGTCTCGTTGTCTGAGAAACTGGTTTCGCAGGCTTGCCGGGCTGGCTGCCCGACACCACAGCCCAGTACTTTCATCCGTCTCAGGGTCTTCAGGTCACAGTGTTATTCCTCACTACACATACAAATATGCTCCTCTGAACAGCACTTGCTATGTTTAGTCGAGGCAAGGGTTTCAAAAATAACAGTCATTATAGAATAAAAGGTTGTACGGTGTTTCTCATATCAATTGACTGGCTGCCGGCTGCTTCAATGACGTGATCAACAACCGCTGTCTTTTCTGTTTTAATCTCTCCACTCTTCCACTTATCTACTCTGTTACTCAGTATTACTGTATGTTAGAGTTGCCTCTTTTTGTTTTAAAATCAATCTCAGCATTCTGTAGTTCAGCTTTGAACCTACCCTACTGTAGTTTCACAACATTGGTGTACTGTATCAGTTATTGCATGTCTGTCAGCCCTGGTAGAGGGATCCATCTGTTGCTTTTCATGCGTGTCTTCCTTCCTTTTCTTTTCCTCACTCAAATTGAGGGTCTTAGGATAGAGGGTGTTGTATACTGTACAGATTGTAAAGCCCCTTGGGACAAACTTGTGATTTGTCGTATTGGTTTACATAAATGAAATGGACTCGACTGGTTTTTCGTTCAACATCAGTGCACCCATAACAAAACATCTGTCTGACTCCTGTCTTGTAAGGGAAGCTTTCTAAAAAAAAATGTCATAGCTTCCTGACGTTTCATTTTTTTTCCAGGCTGTTTAGTCCAGATGCTTCCTCTAATTAAGAACCGTTTCAAAAAGCTCCAAATGCACTGCAACTGCTTTGTACCTATCAGCAGCCAAAATGTGATTCCATCAGCCATGAGCCATGTTAGATTTTCAGTGACAAGCTCAGCACACAGAATTTGGCAGATTACCCCATTATCTGCAAACAGAAATCTTCCAAATTATGTGTGACAATGTGTTGGGAATAAGCAGCAAGATGAAGCAATCCGTGAAGTGTGCAAGATTGTGTTTGCTACGCTGTAAATTGGGGATAAATAATGCTTTTGTGTATTTTACCATCCTTCCTCTAAAGCTTTTAACCTTTCAAATCTATTGAAGAAGGATGGATCATTCCAACAACTGCTAACAACCATAATTACTCATTATTGTTTGTTGTACTACAGACTCAGATGTGATTGGGGTCATTCTAAAGGTTAAAGGTCACTAAATAATCTTCATGCTCCGCTGGTATTTCTGCATCCTTTTCACACCAAAAGGGTATCTTTCGTCAGGGAGAAACACGCAACTTTAAATCAAAAAGTAATTTCAAACGGGATTGCATAACGGCACAACAAAAAGAAACATCTGTCAAAAGCTTATTCTCTCATTGCCCTCCATTTATTATTAAAAGTATACAAATAGGGGTTTAACAGATTCCAACTCCGCAACAATGCTACGACAATGTTAAATCTTAGATTATAATACCCCAAAACCCCCAAAAGACTAGCAACCCCTTTAGGGACGCTAACATGAATCTAATAGTGGAAGCTAATGGGGTTCCAAATAAAGAGTAAAGATAAGAAAACAGCTAACATCAGAGCAATACTGTAATACTATCTGTCAATGGGACACAAACACTGGTCTCCCATCTGAACACCATGTGTTCGTTTGACCAATTCATCCACCCTGAACTATGCACACTTTCTCGCTCTATATACTACATCGACTGTCTGTTCAATTCAAATCAATTCATTTTTGTATAGCCCAAAATCACAAATTTGACTCAGAGGGCTTTATAATCTGTACACATACGACATCCTCTGTCCCGGAACCCTCAAAGATCAGAAAGAAAAACCTAGAAGATCACATGTTTAAATCACTGACGTTCATCTCCTCCAACAATTTTAGTTCCCCCTGCTCTTTGAGTCTTTTGCATTAAGGCTACAGTAATGTTTCACTGTCTGACCCTGTTACCCTAAAGCCCCTGCCCTCTGACCTTTCACCATATCCTGACGTTCTCGCACACCCTGAGGTCACGCCCTCTGTCCATGATTGTCACTAACCTTTTTCATGGAAAGGAAACCATGTACTGGTGACAAGAGGTTGACAAGCTCCACTTGTTAACCTTCATTCATTTAGCTGGCTTTGTTATAGTGAAAATTAATAGTGATCGCTTGCATGTTGTTTTGAGTGTATATTTCATTGTTTTTCTGTTTCTTTCTGTGGTCATCACAGCGTGGTGCCCTGTACATTTTAAGGAGTGTAAGAAATGGGCTCTGAAATCAAAACTGACAAAAGGTGTCTGGAATCGATGGGTGAAGCCTCACTGTGCAAGGGGTTAATGGTTTTTTGAGACAGAAGATTGTACGTTTCTGTTTTTTTGGGATTTACTTTGCTGGTGCTGGACAGCAAAACAGGGGAGAATGACAGGAGGAGACAAAAACATGGTGTCATGTGAACCCAATCATGGACCAAGCTCAAACAAATTGAAGCACACCACACAGTATGTGGCTTTGTGAGATGACCCATGAGTGGGATGGTGTATTTGAAGAGATTTGTTCCAAAACAAGACATTTTAGTCGAGCTATAGTCTCCTCCGAAAAGTAACTGATAGCACAGAATTGGTCTCAACTTAAGGTCAGATGAACTTTGGCTCTTGTTTGACAAAAACAGAACATGTGTACAGTATGGATATTTAGATAGAGATTTTGCCTAACTTAAGCTTTTCATTTCCTATTTTCTTCCAGGGCATGGAAAAAAATGTGTCCTTGTCAAGTGTTCGTAAGACATTAAATCCCTACTTGCTCACACACTTCACAAATCTAATAAAGTCTTTGATCCCAAAAGATTGATTCAAAAGTAGAACTGTATTTAAGTCCTCAAAGAAAAGGCTTACTCCTTCAAACAGATAGTAGTAACTAATCGGCTCTCACACAGGAGCTCTAGCGACATCAGCAGGGAGCGAGCTTAGAGAATCAACTAATTTGGGTAATGTTTGTTCGGGAACAATGGAAAGAGTGGCTTCACTGTGTCATCCGTCAATGACTAATGCAAGGCTGTGGAATCATTTCTATTGGGAATTGATAGGACATGGTTCCTTTTGTCCGAGAGGCATTCTTTACAATAAGGTGGTGATGTCATACTGGGTGCATGCTCACCAAACCTGTCCAACCCGCTTCCTCCATGCATTCGTCTTCTCCATCCTCCCTGAAAGTAATGGAGCGCTGGCAATCTCACAAGTCTTTTTCAACTCTAGGCTAAACGAGCAGTTTGAGTATTTTTGAATAGAAAAGCTACTTTAGTTTATGTTTCTATATCAGCAGTGGGTACAACGACCCATTTCAAAAGAGTTGCTCTTTGTGACAAGAGCATTATCACCTGCAGTTCTTCTCAGCTCTTAGCATCTTTTAATAATGTGATTAAAACATGTTTTTTTATGTAAGAATGAATGTTGAACAACCTAAATGTAATCACAAAGAATGTTCCAGATGTGTATGTGTTGACAGAAAATAATGTTTGGAGTGTAGAAATAACATTTAGTTAGTGCCGACCACCCCCGCTGAGTTCTCTAATGTAGGTCTTGACTTAACTTTCTTCACCTTATAGCAGCCCATCCCTCACAACGACAAGCACAAACAGAGCACAGATGTTTCTACAACCAGTTTGCGGGGGTGTCATTAAATAAGTGACGTTATTGCATGGCGGGAGCACAGTAAGCATCCTCATGTGGAGTGAGACTGGCAGTCCTGTCTTGGAGGTTGGTATAGGAACTTACTAAAAAGCAAACCGAGCATCTGCTATGCTGTTCATTTTAGCACCCAACTGTGGCACAGTCTGCAGCCTAACTCCCCTGAGGCTCTTACAACTGACAGATGGCAGCAAAGGAATCAGTCTATTTATGTGTGCGTGTGTGTGTGTACTGTGTCGCCTGCATCCACATATGTGCAAACACATTTGTGTACTTGCGTTTGCATCCCTATGTTGTGTATTTGACAAATGGTCCCTGCGAAGCTGAAATGTCTCTGCTTTGATATGTGACTGGTTCTCTCCAGGTGTTAAGATGCCACCTCAGGAGTGCAGACGGAGCTGAAACTTGGAGATAAACACTGCTGAACTGTGGATGAAAACAGATGTTTGGTTTGATGATTTTGAATATTATCATGGATTGTGAAGCCATGAGCAGTGTGTATTTACGAAATGCTTTTGTGTGAACAGCATGCAACATATTTTTTTATGAGAATTGAATAATGTTGTAGTACTTCTAAGGTTTGCAAATTTGCGTGTAATACTAAACTACACCAGCTTCCTCTAAGTTGCAGGAGAACCGTTTCAGCTTTTCAGGAATTAAACAAATGCAGGTTAAAGATTTCACCAAGGGGAAAGCACATTAGAAAACTGCAGATTTCGTCTTTCAGCAACGACCCAGAGCCATATCCATCAGCATTTTTCACTGACGTAGCATAATTTGATGCCTGTCTTGCTCTTAGCAAGGGCCGATCATTAAAAATGCATCTGTCTCAATTAAGGTAATAACACACTCTTTACAACACAAGGCATTTTTAGTATTTACCCATATGTGTGTGGGTGAAGCTGCAAAAAATGTTCATCACAGGTGTTCAGCATGTTGCTTTCTTGAGCTTTTATGTGATCATAATAGAGTCTGAACTAGGCTAACTTAGAGACACTCCATAGGCTAATGTTAAAGTCAATTTACTATAGTCACAGGGTATACTACACAGCTTGTGGAAACAATGTATGTTATCACTTTAATTTGTCCATTACTTTAGTTTTTTAGTTTTTGTTCAAATACCTGTAAAACTAACGACTCATTCCCATCAGCCTCAGCTGTACTTTGTATTTAGTGCTAATTAGCAAACGTGTACATGCTACATGCTACATGCTAACATGCTAAACTAAGATGATAAACAACATGCCTGCTAAACATTCGCATGTTAGCATCATCACTCTGAGTCGGTTAGCATGTTGATGATAGCATTTGGCATCAGCAGTAGCTACAGCCCCACAGAACTGCTTGCTTGCATGGCTGTAGACTATTGTGCAACTTTAACTTGTGGGTGAATGCTGGACTAGAATTTCATTTCCATATGGGAGTACAGAATTTTGATACATTTCTGTGAAATGATGCCCGATACCTTCAAAAGGACAACATTTGGCCATACAAGGGCATTGCCTTTATGTCATTTGTTGGATTTTGCAGAACCTTTACAATACAACCATAATACTCACACATTACATTTATCAGCCCAAGCAGGATATCACAACTGTTTGACATCAGTGTCACAGACTCATACAAAGAAGGGGGACCATTGTTAAAGCTTACAATGTGACACGTTTGTTACAATTTGGCCCACACAGGGAAGTCATAATTTATAAGGAGTGACATTTTTACTGCTGTGTTGTTTTTTCAGTGCAAATAAAATTTTATGACTGACGGAGGATAAAATTTCTTGTCGGACAGTGTCTGCTGCGTACAGATGCGTGTAACACAAGGAGATACAGTGGATCTGTGACCTTACTTAACAACCCAACACCACCAGTGACTGTTTATGTAAGCGCTGTGTTGCAAATAGGTGCAGCCACAGTGACCGGCTCTGAGCATGCGGCACCTGAAGCAATCTGCTAGCCTTACTGACACCAGCCTCAGATGATGCGAGAGGCTGTGCGTGAAAAAGATTGAATGTGCGGTAGCTTGCTGTCAGAGAGAAAAGGCAAATTCCCCAAAATAATTGCCTTTAATCTGACAAAGGTCTATGCAACACCCTCAGCTATGCATAGACAAAACACAGACAGACACCACGGAGGGACCATATTGCTGTACATCTGTTTCCACTTCAGATTCAGATGAAGACAATGGTATTTGAAAAAGCCATTTGAAGTTGACATTTCCGTCGTGGCTCACAGACAGACATCTTTCAGCAGAAGAAGGGGGATTTGAACAGGATATGTTTGTTGGGTGTAGCTCAGCAATCATACTTTAATTCTATAGAGATGTTCTTAAACTTTAACTTTCAGTTCTACTTTTCATGTCATCTCCTCCCTGTTGGAGAAATCGTCCCTGTGAATAATGATGGTGAGTCCCACCATCATTCTGAGGGTGTGAGGAGGGATGAAGGAGAGGATTTTGCCTCAAGGGCACTGAGTGATGCCACATCATTTTGTGGCGTCTATCTTCTTTCCGTCTCTCAGTATCTAAGTTTTTTTTTTTTTTTTCTAACAGCTTGTTTCCTGTCTATCTCTGTTTCCCTCCCTCCAGCTTTCCTTCCTGAAAGCACAGGTATCACATTCCTCTTTCATAAGGCCGACATCCATCCTTCACTGCATGGCCTCCTGTGTGACAGCTGAGAGCGCATTTCACTAATGGCTAAAGCCCTTCTTTCCTGTCTACACCAGATACAAGGGCAGATTTTTAAGCTAAGCAGATATTTAACAGTACAAAATGCATGCATGTTAGCCATTTAACATATAGGCTCTAATCTTACATTCTTTTTCATCTTGCTCTAGAAATTGAGAGTATTCAACACCAAAGAGCTTCAAGAACATGGACACTTCACTATCATCAATTCTTCATTTCTTGACAATCTTTCCTTGAAATCTTCTGTCTAGAATGTTCTTTTTCACGTGTTCATATCATTTAACAACTAAATAGTTTTTTAGATGCATACTTTGCATTAAAAGTGAAGCACTTCCAATGTAGCCCTTCTCCTTTGTCTGTACCAGAAATGACATGTTCACTTCTATGAATTATGAATAAATAAGGCAAATAGTTTAGCAGTGATTTTACTTGTAAGGAAAATATGATATACTGAGATTGATTACAAGAAGAGTGACGACTCATTTGGCCTGTGTGCTTTTTACCTGATTGACTAGATAATTATGAATACTGGAGACTGATTCCGAGCAATTAGAGGTACAGACTACCTTGTACTGCTTCATCCTCTTCAGTCATTAGGGATGGATTAAATCAAATCATGGATAGCGGAGTGATAATATGTCATATAAGCTCTGTAGGTTTCCCAAAGTCTACAGCCATGCTGGCTGCTCAATGAGACTGTTCTTAGGCACTATGGTGCATTGAGCTAAATGCTTTGGCAAAATGCTCACAATGACAACGCTAACATGCTTCTGTTAGCAGGTATGATGTTTACCATGTTCACATTCTAAGTTTAGCTTGTGAGCATGCAAGTACAGCTGAGTATTCTCATGTACTGGATAAATACAAATTCTAACTTATACATCGTCTTGGAACCATGAATGCTTTGACAAGATTCTCTGCCAATCCATAAGTGAAAACTTTGACCTGGGCGCTAGATGCAAGGTCAGAGTACGTCATTAGGGTTCAACCTCTGGGGACCACTGATCGACTAAATTCTTTGGCGATTCTTAAATAGTTGAGACATTTCACTAAAAACATGTCTGGCACTAGAGGAGAAGGCAGGGGATCACTAAAGTAATTATGAATTACCACCTGTGAAAAATGAATGTCTGTATTAAATCTCACGGCAATCTATCCAATAGTTGCTTGTTGAGATATTTCAGTCTGGACTGACATTGCCAACCCTAGAGCTATGTCATTCCTGTGGCTAAAAAACTTTGATGTAGGCTATATGTCCCCACTTTTATGAAAGAGAGAAAAATAATTTTCTGTTATACACCATTGTCTTTATTTCACGGAAGTGAAATATTTTATCCATAAAAGAATAAAAGTACCCCAGCTGTGGAACGTGCCCCTTGCACTTTCTGTTTACCACTGCTGCTACAGAAGTCAAACAATGACAGCTGTTGTGGCATGTTTTGTATGGACTGCCCATTTCCCAATTTCAGCAATCACACTAAATGAACATCCCCTAAACAAAAGCTGAAAAGCTATTTAATGCAATAAAGGTCCCTGGCTCTGTAGACATACTGCTGTTAATCTTTAATTGGACTCAAAGAGGATTGGAAACTGTTTAACTGGCATCAACGAAACCAAGCATCTGGTCCGCCAGCACAAGACAGAGAGAAAGAGAGAGGATTTGCCAAAGCAGACTAGGAGGTCTTGTTACAGGGAGAGTGCAAATCTGGCAGGGGGCTGATGAGCCACACAATAGCACAACCTGTCTGTTGTCATTTCTGAATTTAGACAGCACTGTCAGTTACTGGGTATCTAGGGGATATTTCCACAATGAAGTTTCCCAATTTAGCCAATGGACAGGAAAAACCTTTTCTGTGAGATTATACAATGCTCAGTAAGCAATCAATTCCCCCTCAGTGCCACACAATACAGCTAAAATTGTTTCCTTCAGCCTCAAGGTGCACATTCTCTTTGTTCACTAATAGTGAAAGTGCACCTACATCAACTATCAGCCTGACAAAGTACCACCACCAGAAAGAAGGATATGTGCAGGAGCTATTCTTCACAGTCTAAACAGGGTCATAAACTACCCATAGAAGAGGCAATTACTTCCTGATCTGACACCGCAACCCATTTCAGCCAATCGAACAGCGGGAGGGGCCTCCAACCGTGCTCCTTGAGGCTGCTAACCAGGTTAGCTGCACTGCTAACACACGCCAGCTCTGCCACGCCAAATTGGTCTGGGAGATTTAGTGTGGCTCTTTCCAAACCCCGAGAGCCATCTGATGTTGCTCCATAGGCTACTCCGTTCTGTGGGACCAGCAGGAGTTTGGCTAAATAGCTAGCAAGCCAGGGGGCCCTGCCAAATGTATGTGATTTATGGGCCAGCGCAAAGGCTAATGCAGGCTGCTTTGCATATGTCCTGGTTTGGCTCCATTTTCAGCTCTCCCACCTTTGGTGCTTATAGTATTTTATAGCATTAACATTAGTGCTGCAACAACGCTGCTAAATGTGTTCTCTATTTAAATGTGCTGTTGTGCAAAAACACAGCCAACTGGTATATGGATAATTGAGAGAATGGAAAGGGGGTTGAGAGGATTTGATAAAAAATGCAATGGGTGCATGTGAGAGGTGGGAAATTACACAGAATGAACCTGCTTTGAGCACCATGGGATCCAGCTCTATTATTAAATCCATTTATGTGCTCCCACCATCACAGCTCCAACCTGACAGCCATAGAGCGTCTTATGATCAAATGGAAAGCAGCAAAGGGAATACCCAATACGTAAATAATCAGCTGCATTCCACTGCATGATGGGAGTTTATCCACTGTATATGACATCTGGGATTAGTATCTGCTGTCAGAAACAGTGTGAGTTGATTGGGCAAGAATAGGGACAAGTATCTATTATGTAGAATGGCTTATATACGGTATATGTATTTCATTGCATTTAATGTTGTAGCACAGCTTGTTGGATCTGATTTCAACTGCTTTATACATTTTGGACAGTTTAGTCGAAGAAAAAACATATTTCACAACCACATCATAACTTTTGTTTTAAAAAAAATCAGTAATCTGTAGAGTAGTTTGAAGCTGCAGCTGTCAAATAAATGAAGTGTAGTAAATAAACGACATTTGAAAAGTAGCATGAATGTAAATACTTAATTAAAGTACAAGTGTGTCAAAACTATAGGAAAACTGTGTCCTAACATGTCATGTGCTGCTCCTGTCCAGCTCTAAGATGTCGAGTTTGCGCGTCTGCACAGTGTGATGCATCCCACTGTATGAGCAAAGTGTCACAAGTCACTGTGCTGATGCATTTTATTTTGATAGTACGGCAGATCCCAGAGTTTGGTTTGCATATGCATCCTTGATCAGGCGAGTTGACCAAATCACCTTTCTTATTTACAGTAATGGCCCGAGGGAGTGAAGTGCTTCCTGCACATATCTTAGCACACTCTGTCAGACCCACCACCAATAAATCCACCCTGACAAAAGCAAGTTATTAGCAGCATTACATGTCTTGCATGCACACTATGTTACTGACTGTGTTATGCCCAAGGTAGCTAACCACAAGTAACCTGGGGATGAGTGCCTTGCTCAGTGGTACCTCACACAGGAGAGGTGTTTTTTATCATATGCTTGATATTTCGATCTGGCAAATGCCTGGTAAGGAGTTCCCTTTCACCATAAATCTGACAAAGTCACGGTGGCAAAACAAACACCCTGTTGATGTTTCTGAGATGCAACATTTGGGGAAAAAATAAAGAAAAACAAAACATATCATGCTTTACAAAAAGCACTGCTGTCTGGAGGAAGACTCATTCCCCTGCCAAGGAGGACTCACTTCTTTGCTTCGGTTGTGATTTTGTACTTGTTTGCGAAGGAGGTAAAATGGGGGAATTGCCGGTAATGGAGGTGGAACAGTAGAGATAAAAGCCTGCCACACAGGGATTACTGTACAGTATGTAAGCAAGCTCTCTTTAAAGCACAAACAAAAACACACGGATATAAAAAGCCCTTTTTTCTTGTTGTGATACACCATCACAGAAAATAATGGATATGCTGTCCACACTTTACAGGTAATGAGCGAAATAACCTGGTTGTAGATAATATTGTAGTGAAAGAAAGAATAGCCATACATACCGTACAGAAAATAGAAACTTTGATTCTTAATAAGCACGTTGCAGTACAGCAAACCTTTATTGTAAGGAAACTATAGTTAACAAAATTTGTATGTGACACTTCAGATTGTATATAAATAAACACTATATTGGATATGTGATTCGACCAAACGATACTGGAAACATTGGGTAACGGCATGTGGATATACTGCCATCTGCTGATGGAAATCACACATCGGATTTCAGTTTACTGGTTCTGAGAGAGCTCAAAAAGTCAAGAGGAGAAAAAGATTAACTAAAACCATTGAGACGATATAGATTGTTGTACTTGGTTTAATGATATTGTAGCCTGACATAAAGGAAATGAGCATACATTTAGGTGATACATAGCATTTCTGTCCAACCCCAGCCTCATGGTTCATTCAAAAATAGCATTTTCACGATCAAAAATCATCATTGTTCTCAAAAGGAAGTTGTCATTGAAGTGATATGGCTTTCATTGGTGGCAATTAAAATGAACATTGGACAAGCATCCTCTATACCCGTCACACAGCACCATGAACAAAACAAACAGAAAATGAATGTAAAAAGTTGAACAAAAATGTAAACGTGATTGTGAAGATTAAGGATGTGTAAAATATGTAATACACTGTATATGCTCATTGAAATAAAATAACTGATAACTGATATATGTTCATAAAACCACAGTTACGCATCCTTCTCAGCTCATTCCGAATCAAATACAATGACTATCATCATACAGTTCTTTATATATTATTAATTGCTCGACCATCTGAGAGATGTATAGTGCTTGTTGTAAATAACATTTCCCCATTCAGTGGGTTGAATTCTAACTTGGTAAGCTACTGTTTGTCCAGTTCAAACAGGAAAGAGTGATTAAAACATGAAGGAAGTTGAATTATACAAGAGGAACAGGACATATTGTAGTAATGATAGAACTGTTTTATTCTGAAGGTGTTTATTTCTATCTAAATACACACAGTGTGTGGAGAACTTAGTCATATCATCCAACAACAAGCATCTGTCCTGGCTGTTTTGGTTTTGACTTTGGGGTGAAAATCTAGATTCAACACTACATAGACGTAGACATACAGATTTGACCGATGAGTCCTACGCAGTTCAGCAGCACTGCTGTGTTCTTCATGTAATGAAGTCCGTAAAAAGTGTTGGGGCCAACAGAAGCAACTTCCCGTGTCGTGTTGCAACACAAAAGATGCATGATGTAGGATCTTGACCAATGACTATCAGTGCGAACAGTGTTTGGAGGTGAAGACTGGATCTCTTCTATCCACAAATTGACTTCCCACAGTCTATTATATACATGTCACCTGTGACGGCGCTTAAATTCCCAATCCCACAATGCACAGCGTCAGCAGCAGCAAAGACACCAGGCTTAGAGTTGGCGTGATCATTGATGCTTTACCTGAGGAAGCAGAAACACTATGAGACAAATGGGCAAAGAGGACAAAGTATATCTATATTTTTATATTTTAGCCCTTACCCTTAATCCTGATCTTCCTGACTGGGCCATCCCCTCCTTCATAACGGCCGCGTACCATCAGCTCATAGTCTCCAAACTGAGGCATGGGGAAGTCCATGAAGTGCCAGCCAGTGACGTAGACTTTCCCATAGATGTAACCTGTCTTTCTGAACATGACCTTCGAGACGAAAAGCAGGGTGGATTTACAGCATTGAAATTAGTGTTAGAGCTAATGGGGGGGGGGGGGGAATGATTTGGCTTAATAGATGGTAGTTTTGCAAAGCTTTCCACACCCACCTTGTAGTAGAGTGGGAAGGAAATATCGCCAAACCAATCATACTGGATATGATCCCACCACACATACAACCACTGTCCTGTCCAGGTAACATATTTCCACATCCGGGGAGGGTCTGGTGGAGCTGTTAACAAAAACAAATTATTCATCAATACCACATCTTTACAATACTGTAGGTGTTTATTGTCCCTAGAGTGCGAGTAATCAGTCTTACGTGGTCTCTTTGTGAACATCTCACAGTGTTCACCAGGGGGTCCGAGGCCGGCTCCGTTGAAGGCACGGACCTCAATGAGGTAGTGAGAGTCTGGCAGCATGTTCTCCAACCTAGTCTGGTTGGTTGTGGCTGAAACAAATATACGGTGTGCTCCCGGCTCCGGATCATCGTACTTTCTCCAGTACTTCACCTGGTTTGCAAGAAACAACATTTTTTTCTTATTAAATGTTGATTACACATCCCTGGTCATATTGTTTACCTATTTATCAATATACTGTATGCAAAAAAAACACATTTTTACACATTTTTTATATAGCTTATATAGTAAAAGCTATGTACCTGGTATCCCTCAATGTATTGCTGCAGGCCTGTACCAGTGTCGACCACAGGCAGCCACCAGACCAGAGCTTCAGTGGAGGACACCGGCCTGGCATAGACGTCTGTTGGAGACTCTACAGGTACTGAAGTTGGACAAATGGATGAGAAAAGAAAATATGTTCGTCAAGTTTAGTTCCACCATTTTTTAAGAACATAAACCGGAATCCAAACAAAAACAAAGTCCTCACCATCTCTTGGGTAGTAGATGACCGTGGTGAGGCTGTATGGTCCGTCTCCTTTCACATTAAACGACTTGATCTTCACCTGAAACTCTCTGACCTGAAAATCTTCCTCGGTGGGAATGAAGTAGGAGTCCCTGTGAACGTAACGCCTGGTCTCGGGGTCTGAAATGGTCTCATACCACCAGTCGTAAGCATCATGAGGCTTGAATGCCACAATGTAGCCAAACTTTTTGCCGGAGAAATGCCAAGGCTCCATGGGCTAAGGGGTCAGGAGTGGAAAGAGAAACCTCTTCAATTTAGCAAACGTGCTGTGTGTAAGTATTTTTGGTATATGATTAAATCACATGAACTGAGGGCTTACTTACAGTCCATGTGATGACGATCTCGCCATTTCTACCTCCAAAACCCGCCACATCAGTGGGAGACATCACTGGATCTGAGTAGACAAAAGGTCAGTAAGGTTTTGTTGTACCCCATGCCTGTACTGACTAAAATATGTGTCAGGTATTAGTATTCTCTCCTTACCAGCATCCCAGGTTTTGATCTTGAGGGAGGGGATGCTGGCCTCTCCGGAGCCGTACTCGTTGGTGGCGATGATCCTGAACTGATACTCCAACCAGGGGTACAGGTCCGTCACTTCTGCCCTCTCCACATTGCCGTCAAGAAAGGTTGGAGCTGAAGGAGACACGAATGGCTTGTCAAACTTAATCATGTTACATTCGCTCTCTCTTGTTTAGGTGCAAGTACATTTTACTTGCAGGTTGAAGCGATCAGATCGCATTAGGTCACAATGCTGGATTCAGAGCGAGTTGGCCCTCTACTGGCAGTGAGCAGTACTTACTGGTGCTGGCGTCCTTCCAGTCGTCTTCATTCAGGGCCCAGTAGTGTCTGGTCTGAATGGTGTAGGAGAGAATGGGGCTGTTGTGATCTGCTCCTTTAGTCCACAACAGCTTCACCCACGTGTCCCCAATCTCTTCCACCCGGATCACACCAGGAGGCCCAGGAACACCTGGATCAGGGAGGAGAGGCACAGGAAGAGAAGGTACAAATGTAGATGGTCAGCTCTGCTCAGTTTTCTGTTCTGCCGTTGCTCAGGAAAAGAATATCTACCAAACAGCTAAAATGTAATTAAAAATCTAAAATAAGCTCTGCATCCATGATCCTGAGGCGAAACATGCTGGGACTGACCTACAACCTTGAGGTCAGCGTATGCAGTGTCGCTGTCCACCACCGTCTGAGCCACGCAGGTGTAGCGACCTTCGTGCCAAATCTGGACATTCTTTATTCTCAGATCACCGCTGCCATCTTCACTCTGCACAACGGGAAGTGAAAACAATGACATAAAAGAGGAAGGGAAAGAGTGAGGGCTGGAGAAAGAACTATATATCTGTCATCAGCTGACAATACCAGTAAGGTGTCAAGTGACCGATTGTGAGTGTACGATGTTAAAGGAGGCTAGGATGAAACATCACCCTACCATAACACGTTCGTAGTGTTGCCACTCAGAGTGAAAGTCGATGACCCTGAAGTCTATGGCCCAGATGAATGTGATGTCCAGCATGGGGTCGTATGAGGCGGCGCACCTCAGAATCACCTCATCGCCAACCTTTACCTCAGTGTCTTCAGGTGGTTCTGTGAGGCTGGTAGCCTCTAAGGAAAGGAACCAAGTTCACTGTAAACTACTTTGCTTAAATATGTGCACGTGTGAAATATGCACGTGTTCACGGACCTGTGATGGTGAGATAGCCAGAGCTGTTGGCCTTTCCCCTGTCATTCTCAGCGAAGCAGGAGTACACACCCTCATCGTTGATGGTAGCGTTGAGGATCTCCAGACTCCCGTCAAACATGATGGAAATCCTAAAAGTGAACACAATTCATTTAAGCTGCTTGACAGTGGGTGGGTGATCCACTCTGTATGGACTGTTTAATGCTAATGTCGACTGACCGTGAATTGTTAAAGAGGAGCTCTTTGCCCTTTGTCCAGGTGTACCGCGGTCTAGGAGCAGCTCGGGGTTTACACTCGATCACCACGCGGCCATCTTTAGCCCCGAGAAGCTGCTTCCTCACAGGGTTAAACTCAAATGTGGGAGCACAGGCTGAAGGGAGATTATAAAGTGTATATTTGTGTTTAGTCAGTGTCCCAAATTTCATGAAAACTTCTAGAAAAACGGGATTTATATTATTGTGATAATAATAACACAATCGTGCTTCGTAATATTTAATAAGTCAATGAGAGCATTGCTTCTCGAGAGGTCTCACCGATGACTCGCAGCTCAGCGTTGGCATATTTGATGCCCCAGTAGTTCTCAGCAATACACTGGTACATTCCTGAGTCATCAAAGGTGAGACTGGAAAACTTCAACTCTCCCTTCCCGTACTGGAAAAACACACACAACCCAAATGCTGAGTTGATAGCATGTATTCCCCAATTTCTCTAAAGGAATGTGACATTTATTTAATTTTTTTTTTACCATATATCCATCTTTGTACCAGCGGATGAAAGGGAAGGGCTTCCCTGATGCCACACAGCGCATGGTGTGCTCTGAGCCGATGTCGATCTGAGTGTTGTTGATGGTTTCTGCCCACTCTGGAGCAGCTGAGCAAACAGAACAGGGGGAAAAAAAGGATTACATGCAACACAATATTCCAATGTATGCACCACAAACGTGCCACTTGCTGCCTTACTGCTGTCCAAAAGACCACTGGTGGATTCAGCTGTAAGTAATAATCTCTATACTAAGTCTACATTGCAGACTGCATAATACGATCTACTGCTGGCAAAGGATACTCCAATGAAATCACTTACACTCCACATACAGCCAGGCCTTGTACCAGTCCTTTCCTTTAGTGTTGATGGCTTCACACTCGTATGCTCCCACATCTTCGTACTGTACATTGTACAGATGAAGCACCGCTCCTGATTCACTGATCTCATGATTTGGCGGGAGGTCTGTGGCGTCCACCTTCCTCCAAACAATATGAGGGATTGGGCTGAAAAGACACACAAAGAGACTAAACCAGTGCCTTTCGTGAGAGCAAGTATCTGACGTTCCTCGTCAGTAGACTTAGCAAAAACACAAAAATGAAAACGTACTTTCCCAAAGCAAAGCACTCCAAAGTAATATTAGAGGCCAGCATGGCAGTAGTATCTGTGAACTTCACGCTGATGTCTGCTGGGTATTTTCTCTCCTCACCTGAAGCAAAGAAAGTAAATTATATCCAAATTGTTCAATGTCGCAAATCAGAAACATTTCAACATGGTGTGCATGTCTTTTTTTGTATTGTTTTCTTTCTAAATTCTGCTCTGCAGCATATGTTAAGGAGATATTTTTTCACAGCTGTTGTCTGCTAACCATCATCAGGGGGTAAAGGGATGAGGGGGATGAACTTGGAGAAGACACTCTTCCCGGTGACGGGGCTAGAGACAAAGCAGGAGTAGTTTCCTGCATCCTGAGCTTCCACTTTGGAGATGTACAGGTTCCCCGTCTTCTGGGATACAAACCGCCGGCGGTCAGTGTACAGGAAAACTGGGAACTCGTTGAAGATCCAGCGGTAGGTCACCTCCTCTGAAAAGGAAAAGACAGACGAGTTGTCATTGTTATCTTCACAAGACTGGCTTTTCAAAAGGAGACGGACAGACCTCTACGTACGTGGCCAGGCTTTTGGAGGGGCACACAGCAGAACAGCACCCTGCCCTTCTTTGGCATACACTGGGTCCCTTTCCTCTTGAGGAAACTCCTCCACAACTTTACGATGAGGAATAAGGAATAAATGGGAATTACAAATGGTGAAAACAAAAGCTGTGACATCCTTGTGTCTTCTGTGACACCAAGAAAAGACATTTTTTTTCCAAAGACTGGACCCAACAACATCAGAGAACAACTTCAGACATTACTACTGCCCTGCTGCACCAGCAGGGTTCACGTGCTCACATCCAAACTTGACCCTGGCCTCCTTGCTGATGACGGTGCCATAGATGTTCCTGGCCACGCAGACGTACGTCCCGGCGTGTTTCTTATGTCTGGGGTTTGTAACAACCAGGTTCCCCCCAACAAGGCTGTAGTACTCGTCTGGCTGCTCCATCAGCTTGATTTCCCAGTTATCACGGCGCCACCTAGCAGTGATTCAACACAATTGTATGCGATATCAACACTACTTCTGGTATAAACACTGTATTTCTTTCCGGTGTGTATACTGTATATAAATCTTCTGTAGTGTGTGTAACCTGTATGAAGCAGGTGGGTTTGCTCGTGCCCTGCAGTTCATGGAGATTCTCCCATCTGGTGAGTCTTCAGTGTAGACAACGTCCACTGGCTCCTCCTCAAAGATGGGGCCATATCCAGTAGCATCATCTGGCAAAAGTTTACAGAACAATTAGCTGACATACTAATTTAACATTACTCACGATTTGTGGTGACGTATGTGCAGCTTGCCCTGTTTTTGTCCCAACTCTTTTGGACAACAATTTACCAGGAACTCACCTCCAAAAATTCTAGGCTCGCCAAATAGCACCGCCACTGCAAGGCAGAAAACAGGGTCATGTTAGCTAATGATGTGCAGGGGTTACACTTGACTTAATTAGTGTGGGTAAACGGTATATCTGCAGGCATCACAGGGCCTCTTACTTGTGAGGGAGATTGAGGAGGAGAGGGCCAGGAGCAGTAAAGCAGCGGACGCCATGACTGTCAAGAAATCCACTTACTGCAGCCACGTGATTTAGGCGGATGGCCAGAGGGACACAAACAAGACGTCAATGGACAGGACATGAACTGGAGAGGGCTGAATAAGAGACAACAACAAAAGAGGATGTCAGAAACAGAACCACTGTTATTTTTTTATGACAATAAAGGACCTCCCCTCATTGTGGATTATTAAAACACGTGTGCGACCCTCAAGATATAATACCTGACTGATGACTGTGCATGATTTTTCTACACCAGAAACCGGGTGCAGAACTAGCTGGAATCCTCCCTGAGCATATAAATGATTCCGGATGTGAATGACTCAGCAGAACACTGCAAAAAGCCATGCGGGGTGCGTGCATATGCAGACACACACCAGCCTGTACTGTGTGTGTGTGTGTGTGTGTGTGTGTGTGTGTGCACGCTGACACACATGGGCCGTCTAGGAACTAACACAGGGTAGCACTACAGCACCTAGACAGCTCCTGCTACGCCGTCACACATTCTTACACATCAGTTCCGCAGGATGAAACAGCAGCACTGCTGTGAGTATACTGCAGTGTTTCGACTCTCACTGTCAGAGATATTAATAGAGAGAAAAGGTTGGAGGAGGATCATGGAGATATAAAGCAGGATTGATGAAGATGACCAGGGTGGGGGAGGGTTGATCCTTGTACTGTGTACACCCGTAAAGCTCCCATTGGAGAATGTAACATTTTTAAATCATGTTACACTGCAACATCAAACAAATCTTCATCACTTGTGCAATATGCACAAACTTAACATTTGAGGGAAAAAGAAGGTTTGGTCATCAAATACAGTAAGCATCCTAATGCAACCATTTCAATTAGGGATGCACATATCGAACAGGCAGAGTGACTTCATGAAATGGATTGGGTGTCGGACCATGATGGGACTGATCCTTGTTAAATATACTTTCTTTGTCAAAGTCATTACAAAATATGTTTACAAATGCTGTTTTTGACACAGCAGCAATCCACAGCCTCATGTCACCTTACATCAAAATAACTCCAATGAACTCCACACAGTCAGATCAACAGATTTTAAATACAGTGACTGCACTGGTGTATGATCGCTACTTAGATACCCTGAGGCCAGTATTTAAATAATCTGTGTTATTAATTAGGACAGAAAAAGTTGTTTTGGCTAAACCTCTAAAGTAAATTGCATCATCTCAGGTAGTTTATAATGTAAATGGAGGCTAGTCGAGTCTGTGAATTTAGGTCAAACATATGCAATGCACTGTCAGCAGTCCAAGGGAAGAAAAAATCAAAATCGTTAGGTGTATTTTAAACTAACAATCGTACTAAAGTCCATTTTTGTATGATTGTAGATCAAAATCATTCAGATGTGGAAGTTAAACACTTGTTAATCGCCGTCCACTTGTCCAACATGACATTTGAGATGTTGTAGCAAAAGCGTCCAAGATGCATAAATCTGCACAGAGCCATCTGATCAATTTATGGTTATCAGATCAAAAGCTGCTTCTATATCTTGACACAAATACATAAACTAGCTGGAGGAATAGGTTTACTCCAAAATGCATCACAGACCTTGGAACTAAACCTTTGCGCTAAACAGTGAGCTTAGAGCTCAGACTACATCTCATAATAATCTTCCTATAAGGTCACAGGCCAAGAGGATGTGATCAGGGACAGTGCATCATGAGGAAATCAGGAAAACAGCAATCTTCTCTTAAAAATGTTTGGATGTGTACTTCTCAAATTCTGGAAAATAAATGTCATATTGTGATATGATCTTGAGGAAAGTACACATGTTTTCTGGTAACTTGTTGGGGGTAAATATTGTGACTATAGCCAAGATCTGACAACAAATGCCAGCACAGATCACTGCTGAGTCATTCTGGGTGTGAGAAGGAGAATAGGAAGGCACAGTGCAGAGAGGAAAAAGGGCCAGGCAGCCACCGGAAAAGGAGAGAGGAGAGTCACACACCCAGTTTACAGCCCCTCCACATGCAGAGACTGCAGCACTGACTCCTCATGGGCTCTCTTGATGACTCAACACTAATATCACAATGGTATACCAGCAGCTGGCAGCATGTACGCTGCATTTGCACAGCTTTGTGTCTTCAAACGGTTTATCTTTCAGATGGAGTAAGAGCAGCAAGATCCCAGAGAAGGATCGGAATGCATCACAGGTCCAAACATATTCAAAAAAAATCATCTAACTTTAGCGCACAAGCTGCAAAGACACGTTCACATACGGCTTTGTACTTTGTATTATTGCAGCATTCTGTTCCACCACTAATTCTGATCAATCCAACAGAGTGTGTTTTCATCAGTTTCCCCCTGGCGATAATCCCATCACAGATCCTCTCTGGACAGACCAAAGCGAAATTTAGGTCAGCACATGTATTAAGTCTTAGTCACTGCCTGAATGGCCATGTTTGCGCTGTGTTTTAGGGCTAAACAAAATCACATTCAAAGTCATGTTTGAATTCAACAAGAGGTGGTTTTAACCTAGGGAATCCTGGGTTGATTAAAGTGGAATTCTGTTGATGTGTTTGAGAGCTGGCTCTGGATTACGATTTTGCTTCACAAGACCTTGAATATGTCAAAATAAACATGGCCTCATGTTGAGGATGTGAGGGGAAATTCCCCCTTATATCTAAATTTCACTTTGACTCACATTTTGAATTCTTCTGTTTAAGTCCAGGACATGGGAGAAAGTGTATGTGTACATCATAATTTGTAATATTTAACTAACCAAAAATATTTGACTTGATAATAAATGCAGTGATATAGAGTCAGTAGATTGTATGGCAGTGCAGTACAGGAAACAATATTTGTTGTAAGGGAGTTGACCTTCAGGACGGTCTGCCATTTAACAAACTCTGCCTTGGTGCATCCAGCAGCCTACTGCGCCCTTGACGCATGCAGCATCTGACACTTTCACCTTGCGTCTCCTCCCTGCATCCACAGAGACGCACTTGTATTATCGCAACTGCAGAGTGAGAAGCTAAAACAACCTTTTTATTAAACAGCGCTCACTTCGTTGCAGTCGTTCCAAAAAAAAAACACCAGCCTCGAAAAGTAACTGCGCAGCACCTTACATCACTTCACCCCAATGACGACTGAGCGGAACCGGTAATTCGCTGCTCTGCATTGCGGTACTACTTTTGCCGGTCCATTTCAGCACTACGGCGCGAGCACATCCCAGTTTATCCTCAACTCAGTCTAGACAAAAGAGCTAGTTAGATCATGCACATACACGCATGCACTCGCATGTGATGTTCTTACCTTTGAGACAGATTTCAGTACCCTGTCCGCGTGGCACACCCGGACCCGAACCGCATCGCCCCACAGCCCATTCGTCCCGTTCATCTGAACTTTTCTATTGGAGGAAAGCGGCTGAGTGACACCTCTGGGTGGCAGCGAGGATGCGGCAGCGATTGGTCCACGAGAGAGGGAGGATGAGAGGGATGTGGGCATCACTGCGCATACCAGACAAGTCGTTATTAAAATAATTTAAAGTGGCCGTGTTTAATAAACGGTGCACTGCATAGAATATTATTGGATTACTTTAATACCAATTATTTGAAAAGGAAAATATAGCTTCAATTGTCCACCAAGCCTATATCGTATTCGCCATGTGCTGTGCATCATAAATGACTCTCAGATCAATCTATTATTAATGACAGCTTCCAGACACTAGTTCCTCTTCAATATTTAGATCAAGAGTGTTGAAGTTACAGGAGGATTACTCCACATTTGCACTGGGCTAATATTAAGCATATATTACACATTAATTATTTATATTTGACCTTTTAAATTTAGTCTTAGTTTGACTCTTATTCCAATTACTATTCACTGCACATGAATGTAACAAATAAATGAATGTTGGCACTGCATTTTAGCAGTTAAACTATCTTTTCATTGATTTTCCTTTTGGAAACAAACCATATGGAAAACTACAAAACACCTCTTCCGATATGAGAATAAAAAAAAGATGCCACAGCACATGTGCACATACACCAGATGTATGTTAATCCCCCAAGGATTATTTTTTGGTTCTTTATCTTTGTGGGGGGATTTGACAAATAAAATAAATTAATTTTCATACACTAGGTGGAGCTAAACACACACACACTTGTGCATGTTGCCCTGCATGCAGTACAACAAAGGAAAAAAACAGAACAGATTTGAAATCCTGAAACCAACATTTATTTCATTTTTTTAAACTTCATTTAAAATACAAAATATTTTTGCAATATTATATTGTAGAGTAAACCATTTCGACAGCCTTTCATGCTTCTCATTTAGATTCAACATTAACCAGAATGTCATATTATATCATATCATATTCTGTATATCCTACTGTATGTTCACCAGTCACTAGAACATTGTTTCAAGGGTATTCACACTCTAATATGCCAGTCTGCTTATCCGTCCATGCCGGCCCGCCTTCTGTATGCTCCAAATTACACTTTGTTTAGTTGTTTTTTGTAGGTGCCCACTCTTAAAAAGGATGCGCCAGTTTCATCGGATGTCTATTTTGGGACAACAGTTTTCCAGCGTTCTGCGTTCGGACGCCAGATGTAGCCGTAAAATAGTTGCACGGATGTGCTTGAAATGACATCCTGTTTAAGTGTGTGCCTTTTTATAAAAAATACAGAAAAGGTGCATGAACTGTGAGAGACAGAAACAATACAGGTGTCACAAGAGCTCAGTCACAAGTTAAATAATCTCCTTTGATACCTGATAGGCTAAACATTTGAGCTAGCAAATTCACCTGACAAGATCAAAAAGTAAAATGAAGTAAAATAAAGTTCACAGCAAATGAAAAAGTGAAAACTGTAAAGAGCTTCATCCCACGCAACACCCCTCCTACCCAAAATGCAGTTGGGCCAATTTGAGGTCAAACCCTCAACTCTGACCTCAAAAACATCTGCTCTCAAGTCAAGCCATTATTTACTGAATACAACAAAATATCTACATGTGGAAAGCTGACACATCGCAACGTAAAAACTTGATGCAAGTTATGATAAACCTAAGACGTGGAAATGTTCTCTGAAAAAAAAAAAGCTCTCGTATCTCCCGTTGAGAGAAGACACACACATCCGAATTAAAGACCGTTATCCATGGAAAAGTGATATTATACATCACGCACGCTGTAACACAGTACCATGCATGTGCCGCACACACACACACACACACACACAGACACACACTGTACGCGCACTTGTGCACCCAGACATTCACACACAAGCTTCATTCATTTACAGGAATAGAAAACTCACCGAGTGCTGCGCTCAGAACGAGACAACATACACAGATATAAGGTTAAATGCATAAACCAAAGTCACCAGTGTGTTTACCATTTGCAGTGAAACAAGCAATATTTTCATCCACATAAACAGATACTTGTTTCCACAATTCCGTATCATTACGCAATCCTCCGACCCCTTTCATTTCTAAGTGCTACCAGTGACAGTAAGTCTCGTTCCAACAGTAGTCTGTGCCAGAGGGCGAGTCTGGCTCCCGTTGGCAGTTACCTGGTGAGTAGGTTGGCAGTAGTTTAGTGCTGCTGGAGCAGGGGCTCCACCTCAAGATGAATGTTAGGAGGAGAATGTTTGACATGAATATGCTCTGACCTCAGGTTTCCTACACATTTTTAATATCCCACACATTTGCTTTAACTCCTATAGCGGGATGGTATGATCTGCCGGTGTGTTTGTATACGGGCTGATGATAACTGAGTGTATGATTGTCAACAAGGCCATAACAATCCATAGCTGAAAATTAGTCCTCACGACTAATACCAGTGTACAAGTGTGAAAAAGGAAAAAAAAATTTAAATTCACTTTTTAATTAGCTTTCACACCTGTGTAGGATCCCTGGACCTCAAAGTGAGACTCAAAGAGGCTATTTTAAGTTCGTAAGCCCACATGGATGCTTCACAAACTGAGATCACACAAGATAAAGCTTTAATGTGCCCTTATGAACACATTATAAAACAGAGTTCTTCCCAGTTGTCTTGTGAGTAATATGGGGTGGTAGACTGTATGCAAAATATTCATGGAGTCTTAGGAACTGCACTGATCCCAGGTCTGTCCCATGTATGAAGAGGGATGTAACTCTGTGGGTCTAAGTCACTGTTCTCTACGAAGGCACTAGAAACTGCGCTGAGAGGTTTGTTGATCACCAAAATCTAAACATCCGGAAACTAAAGTGTGTACCACTTAACCCTGTTCAGGTGCACCCATTGTACGTAATCCTCTCCTCTCTCTTTCTGCTATTACAGAAGTGGCATTGGAGACACTGTTGGGTCGCTCTGTCAATGCCACGATCGCCTAAGAGAAAAGGCTGCACAGTGGCCGCAATTCGGGGGGGGTGGAAGCACTTGATAATGACACTGGATCAATCACAGCTCCGCTTGTGTTCAGTTGGTGCTCAGTAGCAGGAAGCATAGGCTCGGTGTAAAAGTAACGGATCGGGAGGGGAAAGCCAAAAAAAAAGAAAAAAGAAAGGCAAGCAATAAAAGAAAGCTTGAGAAAACATGTGGCTAAAAACAAGCTAATTGGATTAAGTGTGGGAGTTCTGGTTGGCTGGCTGGCTGGTGACTGAACGCTGTGTTCAAAGTGTTTCAAGCCAGGTTTCCAATGACTACAAATGGATAACCCCCACCTTGAAATATTATTCTTATATACAAACACTTCATATGTCTCAAAAAGACATGCTAGCCTCCATTTTTGAGTCACACATTTTCCCAGCGGTATCAAAAAAGACCCTGCCAAAGACCATTTCTTCCTCTATATATCATACGCCATTTAACACTGACTCAAACAATAAAAGGAATACCCAGTCGCTAGTAGGCGTGAACCATATACAGGTCTGAACACACAGCTAACCTCTGCAACACGAAGGTGGTCAAAATGCTTCATAGAATCATGATTTACTCCATGCAGATGTTTACGAACGTGATTCAATGCATATTTGCCTGCCTGCATGTCACGTACTGTACTTTGATAAAATCTATATTTGGATACATCATGTTTAGTATATTCGCAAAGGAGATCAAATGGCACTAACACAGACACACACGCACACACTTCTGCTCAGTCTGAGTGGTATAACTCTCTGGTACATTCCTTCTGCTTTTCTATATTGCTTCCTCTCTCCTTCCCTCTTCTCGGAGTTCTCACATCCCTCGGTTCACACCTTCTTTCAGTGGTTATGGGGGGATGCGGTGTCTTTGCCATGTTGAGTGTGTGTGCAGATAAGAAGAGGTCACAGTGTGACAGGGGGGCTGGCGGGTGTGGAGATGAGGGGCGTGTCAGCAGTCTTGGTGACAGGTAGCCATAAGAAGGTGCCACCAGAGTGACAGCCATCGTGGTGGAAGTAGGTGCCCACAACGACAGTCACCTTAGCAAATGTCACCACAGGGGATGGTCACACTTGCCAGGGTGACAAGGAGTGGCCGTAGCGACCGTCGCAGCCAGGCCGCGGGCCCCTCGTTAGACAAACGAGTTCATGGCGTTGACGGGCGACGGGGCCTCCGAACTCTCGTTGCCTTCGTGCGTGTCTTTCTCTTTCTTGCCGCTGTACTGGCCGATGAAGGAGCCGTCCTCGTTGAACTGTCCGTCCCCGCCCTCCCCGTAGTCCACCAGGCTGTCGTCACTCTCGTCGCGGCGCACCGTCCCGTTGGACGGCGTCCGGCTGCCCTTCAGCGGCTTGTGGTCCTCTGTGTCACTACAAAAGGGCCGGAAAAAGGTCGGGAGGAATGTTACTGAGAAACTAATCAAGGCAGTTTGTTCAACTTGTTTTCCGCAGCGGTCAATAACCCTGTTGTCACCCAGGACCGGCTTTTATCCGAGCATCGAGTATGAGTAATCTGGTTTTTCCACTGCACAAATACCACATGTACTGTATGTGACAGAATACATTGCTGTTGTGTACACAATTTGGTTCAAATGTGCTAGTAGAGCAACATGAAGTTGACAAACATATACACAACTCTTCATTATACAAGGGGTTATTATAATGCACAGTAACAACGGGATGCCTGAAACATGACACTGTGTACTTGTACAGTGGAGCAGCTCAGCTACATCTACAGTATTTCATAGAGTTATATACAGTGTTAGTGCCGTTTTACATCTGGATGCTGCTTTAGGGTTGGTGACCACTGCTAAAGATTTTGAAAATGCGTGCGGTTCAGTCTCTTGCACTACTTTACCTTTTATATACAATTTCTGTAATGAAATCAACCAGTATGCTTTCAGTTTACATGCATAATCAAAAATGCACTCGTACTTTTCAGTCTTTTTCCATAAATAAAGTCTAAAAATGTCCGGTTCCAGTTAAGACTAGGCAAGCTCAATGCATTTGTATTTTCGAAATAAAATGAAGGAAGCTGAAGAACTAGAAGCAGTCATTTTTTCGTATTAATGTTGGAACTGTGGTTATGGTTTGGACATGTCAGTGAGTATGACGACATAGTCAACCAGGTCAGTTGATGTGCTTTCTCCTTGCTTTTAGTTTATTAACTCAAGTCAGAGACATAGCTTGCGGGTGTTTTATAGAATTGCATGCTGGTTTTAGCGACATCTCGTCTTACCTCTCCATAGACCTAAACCCATCAAAAAAACAAAGATAAGAATGGAAGGACACATGAAAAGCAATTCATGGACCGGAATGAGCGTCTATTTTTGTATGCACAGAAAAGACAGAAGCATGCGTATGGAAACATTTAAAGCTTGTTCCTGAGGAGCCATAAGTCATAAAAAAAACTCAATATTCCAAGAACAACATGAAAATGTTATGATTAAAAAACGAAAAACTACGTCACCATAATGGAATTTGTAATAAACTTGTTTTAAGAATGGTTAGCAATACAACTGACTTGTTAAAATGGACATTTGTACAAAGCTTGTGTTGGTTAATGTCAGTGTGAGTTGGTCATAAGAATCAAGAGAAGTGCTGATGTATGCCTTGCCTCTATGGAGTGTTTGGTAATGGAGTCTGGTGGAGAGAGTTTCTCTGCAGCCTGGTAAAATGTTCTACATACAAACAGTCAATTTAGGACACAACGAATCCAAAACCAATCTTTGTATGCTGTGGTCCTATTTTAGCCGGATGCGAGTCTTCTTATCCATCTCTCACCTGTACTCTCCAAATGTCCCATCATCCTCCTTCATAGGCTGGATCTCTGGGTCTTGGTGAGCATCTTCTTTCTCTTTCACTGTCAGATTACACACATTAAATTAAAAAAAATGTATTCACAAATTTCCATCCATCCATGTGAACAAGCTTGAAATGACTTTGTGTGCATTACCTGGATATTTTCCACCCTTGTTCCTCTTGATAAAGCACACTATGAGAAGGACCAAGATGAGGAGAGCGATGGCACACATCAGGCCAATGAACCAGCCCTGGGTGGCAATGTCTACCTGTCGGCTGGGTACAGCTAGACACACAGAAAGGAGGGAAAGATGGAGACAAGCAGTGAGCATAACCGTCAGTCCACATCCAGGCAGCTAAAATGGTGGAAACAGTTTTCTTCATGGTGAGCAACACTGAGATTAAAAGAGGCTGTAAACACAGAAATTAAATTATAAAATGGGTTAATATGCAATGGTCGTTAAGGCACTGTGAACTGGACAAAAAGAAAAAAAAACAGTAAAATAATGAACCTCTTAGTGATGATTTTAAGTGACATGCATCAGACCGACTTGATGGCAACTCCAGACATGCTTTGTACACTAACTAGCAAACTAACTACCGTACATTCATGTCTGAGTACAGCATCGTACCTCTGATAATGAGAGTGCTGGAACAGAAAGGCGATGGGAAAATGAGACAAAAAGATGAACCACATAGACGTCTATCCTGAGGCATGCCGCCTCACCTGGCACCGCAACCAACACTTCGTCTGTGCTGTGGACCGTCGGGTCAGCCGGGTCTCTAGCTACCACACGCACCTTATAGGACGTCCCCGGCTTTAAACCTTTTATCATATGCCAGTGTGAACCGTTTACCAACTCCTTTATCCAGTCCTCTTTACCTGGAAGTAGTGGAGCGGATGGAGAGGAATTAGATTCAGGGAGCCTTTGGGGAGAATAATTATTTGAATGATGGTATTTCAGCATCCGTTTTGATGGTTACATTATTACGGATCAGATTGATCGAGTTATAAACAGCCAATCGATACATGCACTGGTGTTTTGGGATGACAGTGAATACAAAGTGAAGCCTTACTGTTTTCTACAATATACTCCACATATACATTCTTATGGTGTCCAAAGTAATCCCAACTGATCACTGCACCGTCCTCCGACATGGACGTGTTAACTTTGCCAAATGCAGGGCCGACAGGCGGCACTGAGCACACAAGAGAGGGAAAAAAACAATAGCTTTAATTCCAAAAATGTACCAAATTTGACAAAGTCCTGTAAAATAAAACCTTTTTTAAATACTGCTATATGGAGCAGTATTTAAGTACAAGTCCTGTTAAGTACAGGAGCGAGTATCAATACAATAACAAAGAAATAAACATCATACATTACACCTGTGTTTAGGATAAAGCTGGTGGATACAAATCTACCAAACTAGGTGAAAACCTGCTCCTGTAACCAAAGTTCTTCGAGCAGCCAAATTTAAGAATAAAAAGGAACTCCACGTCTGTTTTTAACAGTTTGAGGATTAGATTTTAAATGCCATACACCTGACCAGAGCCTCAATTTACGAGCATTTGGTTGTTTTCTATCACATGACAAAAGAACTTTGAAAGCAGTGTCAGATCCTGCAACAGCATAGAAACAGATTTGTTATAAAAAATGGCCATCTCAGCAAGAACTTCTTTCTTCTAAAACAAGTGTTAGGTGAGAGAAATCCAACAGGAATCAACCTCTTAACTTGTCAAAATGTATCAATTCTTTTTTCCCTATTAATAAAACTAGCGTGTTTTTTTTTTTGCATAGATGGACCATTTTTTGCAGGGCAGAAAATACGTGAAGATATTTTGGGAGGTAGACGGGGATACAGGGAGTGCTTGTACCCTTGTGAAACGGGGGATGCGGAGACTGAGTGATGGGGGAGGTTGGGTGAGGGGGCTCTGTAGGGCCTGAAAGAACATGGAAAATAGTGAGACAACACACATACAGTACACAACACAGTAGACAGCATACAAGTGAACTGCAGAGCCGGTGTGTTTTCGCAGAGAAAGTTGCTCCTGACATGCTGATTCAAAACATGATGCAACACCTCTTAATCCTGAGATTCAGAGAGAGCTTATAAGCGCCTTGTTCAGTATGCGAACAAAATGAACTCTGAATCACAGCACTGCAGCATGCATATTATCTAAATCAAATCCATAGACACAATCCAACGGTTTATAGCATCAGCAGATAACGTTTGCGTTAGTGCTGGACTGAAACATTCACAAGCATCATGCGAGAGACTTCTAATGATGTTAACATGTTCATCGAAGATACGAGAAGTAAAGACTACAAGCACGACCAATTCTAAAAATCCAGTGTTTTAAAGCTACTACGAGGAACTTTGATTTTGTGTTGATTTTGGCGGTTCCTGTGTACAAACGGAGTAGTGTTTCTGAGCACCAGAGTCCCGTTAGAAAACCTCTCATTTTAATGCAGTACGGTGGTACAGTCTGCCCCGCGCAGTCCTGTTTCTGGTTCTCCCGATTCCTGGTCAGACTGCAGGATTTTGCACGTGATCGGACGCAAATAACTATTCAGAAAAAGGCCAATCTTCTCGTTGATGGTCTGGTTTACCTATATGTAGGTCATAACCAGTTAAAAGTTCCTCACAGTAACTTTAACTTATGTTGCAGTACAACTTGTTCTCTCAGAACTGGACACAAGCATGGTTTGTTTTGCAGATGCCACGGACGTCTGTCACATTTACAGTAAATCCTAATTATTCACTGTCACATTTTTTAGACATGCTACCTTAGTAACATGCAGGGATAATCGATCTAAAGACAAAATCTATGCTAAGCTTTTTTTTCCGTATCTAGTGGTACGGATAACATGCAGGTGTTTCCAGTGGCAAACTTGGGTTACCTTTGCCCATCTCTACAGTGGGCTGAGTACGGGCTTCAGAGAGAAGAAAGGAGAGAAAGAGATAGAAGGGGTATAAGGTGTGGAATGCATTAACCTCATGGTTGTACGTTTAAGCTCACAGGAATCCTTAATATCTGTCAGAGCACTGTGATTCTGACCCAGGCACTTAAATCCCACTGATATAGGACTTCAACCTTTTCCTCCAACTGTGCTTGAAACGTATTACGGATGGAGCTAAATGCCTAAAATAACTTACTTGTGTCCATGACTGTGAAGGCCTCCTCTGTGATGATGGGGCCGGAGCCCTTGATCGTCTTTGCACTTAAGTAAAACTTGTAGAGCATGCTGGAGTTCAGGTTGCCCAGGGTAATGGTGGTCTCGTTGGCTAGCAAGGCCATGATCTTAACTGGCCCCAGTTCATTGGTGGTGTTGACTGCAGAGATGGTGTTTTTGAAAGGAGAAGAGGTTAAAGTAAAGGTTTGTCCTTTACACAGATGCCTCATAATACTGTGTGTGTTACAACAGGAAGTGTGTCAGGCAGCTGGTGAGCCTACCTGGTTGGTATTTCAGTGTGTACCCAGCGAGCCGGCCATTGTTGTTCCTTGGTGGGCCCCATTCCAGAGTGAGAGTGTCTAAACTAGTGTTTACAGCATTCAGAAAAGAAGGAGGCCCTGGGACTGAAAACAAAAGGAGAACCACAGTCAGAATCTGAATGTTGCACAGGACCGATAATGACACTCAGCATTTATATATAAGATGGTGGCTGTGCAGAAAATAAAACATCTTCTACATGTATGATGCTTTAGGCCTGCAGAAAACATCAGACATACACACCTCCCTCAGGTGTATCAAATTTCTTGCTGGGGCTGGGAGGCCCTTCTCCTTTGTTATTAAGGACTCTGATGGTGAGGTTGTAGCGGCTGTAAGGCTGGAGGCCTGGCAGGCGTCCCTCGCTTCGATTCCCACTGAACGTCAAAACTTGCTCCTGCTGCTCCGTCTCCTCCTCTGTGTCATGCAAGCCGCGCTCCCGTCGGTAGTATACCTTGAGGAAACGCACCAGAGTTAATTCCTATATCAGCATGATGGGCACTATAGTGCTTTTATTTTCTCATTGTTTTCCTCATCAATTCAGGAAGGCAGAACAAAAGTGGAAAAAAGGATGAATTCGGACTCCCTTGCCTCTCTATAACATCTAATGTACTACACAATTAAAGAATAAAGGAACACATATCACAATCCCAAAGTTCTCATTAAAACCATAAACTTTGATCTGTCCCATAGCCAGCCCGTTGATCCAACATCAGTCAGACTTCATCCCTACTTGGTTTTTAAAAGCTGTATTTCAGACTGTTAAGTTTTTTAAAGCCTTCTACGGCCTGGCTCCTTCCTACATCTGCCACCGGCTGACTCCCTATGAGCCTGACTGCTGCCTGGGATCTTCTGGCAGGGCCCTATTAACAGTCCCAAATTCATTGTGAAGCACTTTGTAACTTTGTTAAAAAAAAATGCTCTATAAATAAATACATTTATTTGCATGCTTTACAACCTGTTGTATCAACCTTCAGGTTAGGGTTCGGTGATCAGATAAGCTCAAGAGCCTCATAAAAAAAAAAATGGATTCCAGGTCCTGAATGTATTTTATAGCATGACTCTTTTCCTGGTACTTCTCTATTAGTTGTTTTTGTCACTTAGCATGTAAAAGTGACACAATGATGTCCAAATATATAGAAATACTGATAAAACACCCTTCAAAATGGAAATTTGAAAAATTAAAAGCACATGGTGAACAAATACAGTGCAGATACATTTATAAAGGTCTGAGCTGTACATTTTGGGATACATTTGATGTGCTTTCACTCTGATTATTGTCTTCACAGTGCACCAGTAATGAGGGACTACTGGAGAAGAACTTTCAGTGTGGTTGTTAGATTGTGCTGCTCATGTGTGACAGGGACCAGTTTGTCTGAAATGGTTTCCCCTCGCATTTTAGGTCAGATTTAGTACATCTGTCCTAAAAGGTAATACTGCTTTATGAAACACCCCCTCCGCATGTTAAAACATTTGGCAAGATGTTAAGGCACTTGCATGTTTTAGGATGCAAAAAGCTACACACTAAATGTGCAAGAAACCTCAGCTAAGACCAACTAAAGAACTGAGGAGTCTTTGCCACCCCGACCACCACATTTCAACACACATCTTTCAGCACAGATTTTACAGACAAAAGGAAAGCCCTGCATATATATATATATATATATATATACATATATATACATATATATACATATATATACATATATATACATATATACACATATATATATACATATATATATACACATATATATATACATATATATATACATATATATATATACATATATATATACATATATATATATACATATATATATACACATATATATATACATATATATATATATATATA
>NW_022280063.1:4058144-4098637 GCF_004355925.1 Anarrhichthys ocellatus | reverse complement strand
ACACATATATATATATATATATACACATATATATATATATATATATACACATATACATATATATATATACACATATACACATATATATACACATATATATACACACATATATATACATACACACACATATATACACATATATATATACATACACACACATATATATATATATACATACACACACATATATATATATATATATATACATACACACACACACACACACACACACACACACACACACACTGCAAAATGGCTGCCTCCTAGTCAATTATCCAATGAGTAGACACAACGTCTGAGGAAGTTGTACCCACAACACATACATGCCAAAATAAACCACTTGGTGTTTTATGTTTTCTATTTTAATGGAATTATTATGTCCTCTCATAAGCAGCCAAATTATGTTTTTTGATTTGTTATCTTTACTTCCCTGCATAGTTCGACTGTGTCGTTGCTTGTATTTACAGTGCATATTATATGGCCCTCTGCTTTGAACTCTATTTTGAAATATCTGTGTTGTACATGCAACATCCTGAGGGACTGGCCAATATATGTCTACACCTCATTGGATGATTGATTCAGCGTCAGCCATCTTGTGGAGTGAATATGTAGGCTGTGCTTTGACTCATTCTGTAAAAAATATAAAAACACTGATTGGGGATGTGGGCGTTGAATATAGGGCAAAGTATTCAATACATAAGTTAGCGTTGCTGGATCACTGTTCACATTTAGTGTGTGGGTGCAAAAGCGATTACATGCAAGGGGTTTAAAAACCTTATCAAAATGTTTGCATGAGCTCGAGCTTCGTCACCCAATAATTGATTTGTGAGGCAAAGTAGTGGCAGAACCCCAACCAGAAACAACCAAAGACAAAAAACTCATTATCAAACAATACCTTGTAACCCTGAAGTTTTCCTCTAACTGAGGGCAAAGAAACGGGCTCCCACTGCACTTCTGCAAGCGTGCTGTTGGTAACCATGATCTGCACACTATCAGGAGCCGACAAAGGCACTGCAGAGACGTGACAAAGAAGAAATGATTTCAGAACTAATTTCAAGTCACAAGACTATCATCATGAAGTTATATAAATTGCCTTCAAACAAACCTAGTGCACAAGTTTTTGTAAAATGCCGAGAAGGCTAAAAAAAGGATCACAATCAATGATCAAAATAAGATATGTGAACTTTATAGCACACCCCTGACAAATTAAATATGTTTCAAACATTCTGTTGACTGGGCTCGCAGAACTTTACGTTTACGTTTTAGTTTTTAAGTTTTAAGAAAAACATTTTCACGTTAAGATTGAATGATGAAGATCTAATAACTCTCCGTGTTCGGAAAGTGTTGGTCATACTATCGACCCCACTGTGGGTCTGCAGCTCGAGCAGCTTTCAGTGCATTGTTTTGTATTGCCAACATCTTACACAGAATTTCACTGAATGTATTTAAAATAGGTTTGAGTATCAGTGACAAAATAAAAAATCTATTTTGAACAAACACCAAAAAGTATATAATAATTGGAAGGGTATACTGAGAGAGCAGACCTCCGCCAAAGCCATGCTTTAACTCAAAAATAATTTGCGTATCCGCTCCATGATTCGGATATGCTCCAACTTCAACTGGTTCTTTTATGGCCAATTCTTCAGCCTTCCACCAAGTTTCCTAGAAGTCGGGCCAGCATTTTTTTCGTAATCACTCTGACAAACAGACAAAAAAACAACAACAAACAAACCGAACCAAAAGCAGAGATTCGAAGGCGATCAATTCACTCACAGTCTTCTCCAGAGTGTCCTATCACCACTTCAGGCTTAGGGCCGCTGCCATAATCATTCAAAGCTTGAACCTTGACCTCGTAGGGCACGTAAATAGGTGTTCCAGACACAACGAACTGTGAAACGTTGGCCACATTCTTTGAGGACCAATCCTCATCCATGTCCTTCTGTCTCCACTGAACTTTGTACTCCAGACCGGGCCCGTTAGCCTGAAATCCTGTCAACGACTGTACAGAGATTGTTTTTGTCAGTTACTGAAAAAACGTGCTGAAACAGCCCACAATAACAATATAAAAGGATAGCTTACTGTCCACGAGATGACCAAGTTGCCAGGCTTTGTTCCTACACATTGAATATCTGATGGATTTTCATCGGGAGCTAGGAAAACCAAAAAAAGATGGTTTAATCAAAAGAATGTTTTTCAATATTTTAGATGTTGCCGTGCTTTTGTGACCATGATAATCACCGGCAGGGTTGGTCCTGTATTGGCTTGAGGGCTGGCTAGGCTGGCTGTAGCCAACGTGATTCACAGCCAGGACTCTGAAGGAGTAGTAGACGTACGGGGAGAGGTTTAACTGCGCCGTGGTGCTAGTACCAGCAACCTCCGTCAGGTTGATCCAAACTCCTGGCTGGTGGAGCAGATCCTCGTATTGGATCAGAAACTCTGGAGAAGAAAAAAATCATTTCTTACTGATGATGATTCATTCCATTCTGTGTATATTTAGCCACGGTGGCTCATTGCTCATTGTGCCGTTTCTATCTTGTTTATTCACAAAAAAAACATGGTTACTGCTTCCAGAAACCTTAACTGTATTTTCAATGGGGAAATTTGGTTTCTGTAGTCGGACCATAGTGTCTAATTTCAAGTTTGGCAGAGAGAAAGTGTGGTGTAGTCTGATAAACATGTCATACTCTGTGTGGCACTGTTGTGTTCGTCTCCGGGGATCCAGGTGAGCTGAACGCTCCTCTCTGTCTGGTCAGTCAGTTCCAAATCAGTTGGAGAGTCCGGTTTCTCTGCAAACACAACAATGAGCCCAGGACCACAGAAAAAAAAAATGAAAGCTCTTTCTCTGCTATTTGATTACAGCAAGTCCTTGCAATTGTTTCGACTGGAAATGTGATTCTGCAAACTGAGTTTCACAGTAAAAGAGATAATTTACTTTGATCAATACTGTCGATTAATATCACAATTCTTTAATAAGTCACATTGAATAAAAGAAATTTGCGTAAAGAGTTAAGCTGTGGACAAACATATCACTGTTCAGTAAATATTATGATCTTCATTCAATAAAACACAGGAGGCATTTTGTATTTTTTTTGGAAAAGAACACCTTGTTTCTTATTATTGTATCAAAAAGGTGCAGTATTTTTTTGTGCAATTAAACATTTTAATACCACGCACACCAGCACAGGTGTTTTCACTTCAGGCGGATTAGACCTGTGCAATCAATTCTAACCTGCACCTAACACTAACACCTGAGAAGGAGTCTAATCAGGCAGGTTAGGTGAAAACACCTGTGTGGGTGAATTATGAGTGTGTGGAGGCTGTGTATTTTTTACAAATGTCAGGGATTTCCCAAAGAAATAAAACTCTTTTTCAATTAAAAAAATGCATACCCTGTATGAAACACTAAATTAAAATAAAATGGGTAAAAAGACAGCAAAAAGAACAACCAACATAGAATAAACATTGAGATGTAATGGAAGGTTTTCCAAACGGAACTTGATTTTTGGAGAAAAAGAAAATTAAAGCTACGAAACCCTAATCTGTGGACATTGTTTACCGTAGACAATAGCTGGAGTAGGAGTAGCCTCTGAGAAAGCAAGAAGCAAGAGTAGAGTACAAAAAGAGATTAGATGTTAGTGACATATATTAGAAACGGCAGAAAAGCAGGAAAAACATTGTGGTAGTGCGACACTGAATTAGATCAGAACCGATACCCACCGTTGCTGACCTCTGGTAACCTGTTGAACGCAAAACAAAAACACTGTGAACATACCGACGACAGTCAGCATTGCACTGGCTGAGTCCTGGTCCAGGGTGGTGTTCATGATGCAGGTGTAGGTGCCCTCATCTCCATCGGTCACGTCATTGATGGTCAGACTGTCCACGTTCACCTCAAACCTTGATGACAGAGTATTGCAGAGAGATGATAGATTATTGTTTTTCTTTTTTTGTCATGGTGCAACATAAGTCTTAAAATGAAATAAATGAATCTCTTATGAATCTCAAGGTCTTTGTACCTCCCGTCAGGCAGCTCTCCATTGTCTTTGAGCCATGTCATGGTGGGAATGAGGGATGGGTCGTGTTTGACTTTACACTCGAACACTGCCCTCATTCCTTTCTGCACCACCTTGTACTCTGGCTGCTTTAGGATACGTGTGGGCTCTGGACGACAGGAGAAAAGAGAGTTTGTACTAATAATTAATACAGCTTGATGGTCACATTACCTAATGATTATAGAGACCTAAAATATATCTATTTATGAGCTATAGTAGTATATATATCCATATCTGACCTTTAACTTCCAGGTAGACATGGTTCTCCTTGATCCCCAAGTTGTTGGTGGCAATGCAGGTGTACTTTCCGCTGTTTAATGGCTGGGCCACGTGGATCTCCAATGTACCGTTTTCATGGATCACATAAGGGTCACCATTCTTAACGCTGGTCTGAATGTCTTTGAACCTGAACGAAAATGGCAAACATTGGGTTTCCTGACAAATCCTCTCTTTTCAAAATGGTTTTGAAACTTTTTATTCATCTGATCTGACTCTTACCATGTGATAGTTGGTATCGGTGAGCCAAATGAGGCACAGTGAAGTAATGCAGGGTTGTTGGTGATGACCTGGTACACTCGGTTAGGTGGAGTAAGCACCCTTGGTGGCTCAGCTGTGGGAAGAAGCACAAACATTATCTAAATGAGCTTTTCCCCCCTCATACACACTGGCCTGTACATCCCAAATTTCTGATCAACTTTCATATAGATTCCCCAAAAAAATAGAGAAACTCACCAAGAACGTTGACAAAAGCGTTTGCCATCAGGTAACCAAATTCATTGGATGCGTTGCACTGGTAGACGGCACTGGACCCTGACTGCACGTTGCTAAGAATCACAGTGTCATCATCCACCTTCCGACTGTGGTCCTCAGGTGCGTCTATTAAGAGACAAAAGATCGGAAATATGGTCCATAGAAAAAACGTTATTTTTCCAGTACCATGCAATTGAGAAGGAGAACCTGCTGGGGTTCCACTAAAGCTCTGCATGTTTATTGATACTCTCTACTGTCAGGTACTTTGGACATAACTGTGTATAAATGTAGGATATTCTTTGGACTTTTTACTCACTCTCTAGGGATACTCCATTGACAAACCAGGTAATCTTAGGTTTGGGTTCTCCATTAACTCGACAAGTCAGGATGCCGGTCTCGTTCGGGGCGAGGATCAGGTTCCTGGGAGCGCTGACCCAGAAAGGAGCCGCTGTGGATGACAACAAAAAGGAACACGCAGGAAGATTTTTGAGAGAATGACAAAAAAAATATAACTTTGAGCCTTTTGCTTCATGGTGCAGAAATATGAGCATCTGTGCAGATAAGTGGGTTACCTTTGACAGTGACCTTGATGATGTGGTGTAGAGTGCCCAGGTTGTTTGTGGCTGTACAGCGGTAGTTCCCACCATCAGCTTCATTCACATCAGAAACCTTGAGCGTTTTCTTGAAGTTATAAAAGGACATCCTGCTGCTCGGCAGCTCTCCTCCATCCTTCTGCCAGGAGATCTCTGGAGTGGGTCTGTCGCAGAAGGGAACACAAAGAGGATGTGTGTTTGTGTGCCGTCAAATACTTTGTATACCACCTTTTTATGGGAATACCATAACAGCTTCTTATAAAGCACATTGTATGATACAAAAAAAAAAGGGTGCATTTCTTCTGTGTCGATTATAGATGCAGCCTACTTACAAGCCGTCAGCAATGCATTCCAGCTCCAGAGTCTCCCCTCTCAGAACCATCTTGGTGCTGGTGGTGCCCAGAGGCATCATGAAACCGGGGCGACGCTCCCCCTCTGGGCTGTCTGAAAACATGAGGGACACATGATCGAATCGGAAACCAGACTGCAACATAAACCTAAAGGCTCCTCTTGACACATTGGGACACACAAAATAGAAACATACACACTGTCAAGTGAAGAGACATTAGGTGATTTGTCAAAGTGGATAGAAGGGATAGTAAATGAGTGAGTGATGTTGAATATACTGTATAAGCAGCATCTCAGAATCAGAGGAGAAGGTATCCATTTGTTGCTACAGCAACACTTGGGTGTCTTAGCTTACACACCCCCCCAGAAAAGTCAGAAAATAGATAGACAGAACCTCTTCCACTTCAAAAAGGTGGAGAAAGGTCAATGTCATATCAGAATACTAATATCATGCTTCACGTGTGGCCATCTTGGATAATTATTGAGGGTGTGCTTGATGTAGCAGATCATGAGATCAGTCCAAAGTGTATTGAAGATTCCAGGGAAGATGCAGTGAGCTGACATTTAATGTCATGCATGCTTTGAAGGTTGCTTTTAAGCTTTAATACGTTATCTGCATACAGAGGCGATTATTATGGACATTGCTGTTTTGCCATGTGACAAGTATTGTATCATGCATTACAGTCAAGGCATTTGCATTTATATTGACCAAAAATATATATATATATATATCTTTAGACCCTTCATTTGCATAAAGAAACACTGCAAAAGAAACAAATTTAAATGAGAGAATCCCCAGGAAGAGTGTAATAGTCACAGAGGAGGGGGTTGAGGTGAGTGTGTATGTTGGGTACGGTTAGGCCTGGGAGTAGAAGCAGGGCTGGGTTCACACTGAGGGGGGCTGAATGGGAATAAACCAGCAGCACTCACCACTACAGAAATCAGTGACATTGTACAAAGCAGCCACAGTCTCATTCATTGTTTCCACTGTAATACAACAGAAAATCATAAGCATGCAAAACTAGGAAAGAAAACAGGAAATGTGTTACTTTACAATGTATAAACTAATGCATTAGCTTGGAAATAATGCATTGTAAATACACTACAGTTCTAATATTGTGACAATTGTTCTATTGCTAGAAGCACTTCATTAAGCTCAGGAAAGGTAGAATACGGGAAGAACAGCAGAAGCATTCATCTAAGGCTAATGCAGTTCTGCAGGAGCAACACGTGGATTTGAAACGGGAGTAAAGCAAGATCCCATTATTCACAATGTGATGAAGAAATATCTATAAATGTGAAATAAAAGGGATTGTAACAAGCGAAAATCTTGAATGAAAGTTTGCATGATCAGACATCCAATACTCAAATCTGCAAGTAAAGTTTCATTTTTTAACTACATACATTGTGACAATTGGTGTTAACGTTTTGAAAATACATGTGTATTCCAATGGAAAAAGAAAGATTATACACGTAAGTAACATTTAATTGAATTAATCCAGTGTCTTGACTTACTGTCCACCACGGTGACTGAGATGGGCTGTTTCTGCTGGATGGTTTGTGTGTGAGGGAAGCGAGCATAGCAGATGTAGTCGCTCCTGGTGTCTTCTCGAAGAACATTGGAAAAGTACAAGTCTCCGTTCAGAGCCTGGGACACTCGCTTATCCAGCAGTAGCCTCTGGAAATCTGAAGAACGGAGATGGAAAAATTGAGTGTGAGATTGTTATGTCCTTGTGTCCATGTGTGCAGATATGTAAACATGCAAATGACTCACTATTATCCATCCAGAAGATGACAGGAGGGGGCAGCCCCGCAGGGGGTCGGCACTGCAGCACCAGGGAGACCCCCATCTGCACCACGATTGCCTCATTTCTCTCTTTCGACCACAAGGGGGACCCTGCGAGTCACAAAAACGTCAAACAAAGGCACTGGAGGCTCCCCCAGTACAGTAGCTTCACACATGGTATGCATCACATGGATTCATATTTGCAAAAGCGATGAGATTGAGCATTTTGTGGAAGCTGGATACTAGGAATCAAAGCTTGATTAAAAAAAAATGAAACATTATTACTTATAATGCTGTTGTTGGAGCTCAAGCCTTTAGAATCAATTCTAATTTAGAAAATGTAAATAATGGAAAATAAATCTGAAGTCTTACTGGACTGTCTGATGACAATGCTGTTGGATACAGCGGTGCCATGCTCATTGTGTGCCGTACACTGATACGTTCCCTCATAGGCCTCAGCCTTTTCCCCGCTGATGTCAATGACAAGAGTTCCCGAACCTGGCTTTATCAGGACTTTGGAGTCTTGCTCAACATCAAAGTGAGTCCCGTTTCTCGTCCACGAAAAGCTAGGATCAACAAGAACGACAACGATCGCTTGATTTTTGAGGTCAGGTGCCACGAAGAAACACAAAAGTGAGGGAATGACACAGTTTTTAGCATGTTTGTTCAAATCGCCACAGATGCATTGTGGTCTATTCATGCAGACTGATTGCAATCACTGATCTCGTAGGAGGGAGTTTGGCCGGATTTTAACTTGGCCAAATCTATAATTTCAGAGAGGACCATAAAAGTGAATGGAAATCGGTTTGCTCTCAACTGCCGAAACTCTCAGGTCGTATCATTTCACAAGCTTTTTGTCCCTCAATTACACAGTTAACTGGAAAAGCAACCAGGGAAATACACTAGCGTAGTGGGCGACTGGGGATGGATAAACAAGCATCAATGGGATGGGAGGAGTGATCGTCTCACCTGGGATGAGGCTTCCCCTTGGCCTCACAGTGGATGACGATGTTCTCCCGCGGATCAAAGATGTAATCCTTCGGGGACTGTAGCGTTATAGTGGGGGGTTGAGGCACTGGAGGAACATGAATAAAGCCACAGTTCAAGACACACAGAGTGAAACCTTAACACAGCACACTGAATTACAGCATCGAGCATATGCAAGCAACATGCAAGAAGCATTCACACAATCTGGTGCAACAACATCTTTAGCTGCAAACTGCTATCTGATCTGATAGCGTCTTACCAGTCCACGATCTGACATAACCCAAGCACCACTCCAAAATAAGCAAGTCACTTCACACAGTAACAGCGTTGAGATAACCGCATGCACATCTAACATTGCTAGAACACACAAACGCAAAAGTTTTAAGTGCAAGAACTTAACACTAAAAGTCACGGCAGGTTTTTTTTTTTAAACAACTTACATCCTTCCAGTACTTTAGCTTTTTGTCCAGCGTGACACGCCGTACCACAGTGATAGAATGTTGAGGAAAGGTGTTAGTTTTTGCAAGAAGTAAGGCAGGTGAAATAGTTACACATTGAAATACTTTCAAGCATGTTATTGAGCCTGCCCCGACGTTCGCTAGAGATAGGATTTCCCTCTTTTTTTGTGAATATAGCTTCAGTTTCATTAGGCAGGTGCAACCAATGCAAGAAAAGTATTTGAAGACATCATAATGTCACACAGGATGTGTGATGTATAAAACGTGCAGAGAGGAAAACCAGTAAACTGCTGCTCAGTCTGCAGATGCTCTAAAACCCCTTTTCGTGGCCCATAGAAGCTGTAAAGTTCTTCATTATGCACCACAATATGAAAACTTCGAGTGTAATTTCCATTACAGTTCTCCATAGAGCTTGATGTACGTGTTGATGCAATTGGAATAGTTGGTAAAAAAAAAAAAAAGGTTTCAGAATTTACTATTGGGGTAATTACAGTGAATGTGACATTGATGTGATGGGGACACTACTTACGATCAAGAGGCACCTCCAGTGCTGAGGTCATGTGACTCAAGAGTATCAATAGCACGGCTCCGAAGCTCGGCACCCACTTCCTGTTCCTGTCCATGGTCGGGTGTGTCGGGATGAAAACCCTTTGCCCAGATTCAACAACGCGTTCAGGCCGGTCTACAGAAGTGTAGCAGTCTGGATCCGCACTACAGAGAGGTACAACAACAAAAAAGAACAGATTACTTCATGGGTCACTCGAACAGTATGTCTTTTATTTCGACTACATAACTACCAAGTCTCAAAATGTGCAATGTATATAAGATCAGTCCATAAAAATGAAAGATTTGGGTTGAATATTTAGTCTGAACCACAATGGAAAGTTTACTTTCATCATCCAAACTATAGGGTCTGTACGTCACAGATCACAAGTGGCTCGTCTGCTGGATAGCCTGCCATCCTGCTAACGGAAAGACTTTGGCAAGAGGAAAAGTCCAAACAAACTTTACGCAGTATTTGTAATTAAACAACCGAAGCAGCCTGCACTTGTCAGCCCTATGTTCTATACAAATAAGACACAGACTCGTATGTTTAGGCATTCTTTGAAGATATATTTGGTCATAACTGTTCTCAAGACGAGATAGCCGCTGATGAATAGAACATTCCTTGTGGGCCACTGAGATGCCCCGCCTTCCACGTGTTTTGCCTGTAAACGTATGGCATGTGAGTGCGCTCGGCCGGAACACTCACAACTCTGCTGCATATACAGCATGTACACGGAGTGGCACATGCATGCACAGACCCACCGCATTGGTGAATGCATCTTTGTCAGTGTGTCATGTGTATCAAGTTCCACATGAGTGCAGGCCCAAAAGCGCTAGCTTCTGCTGCGTGGTCCGTAAGAAATAAAGACACAGTTCGAGCAGTCACACGTTGTAAACTGCACCATGGGGAGCTGAAAATGGCATTTGTTTTTCCCTTTTTAATGTGCTCTGTCTTGCAGTGCGCGAGCCTCTGTCACGTGTACATTAGCCGGCAATAATTTATTGGCAAATTGGTATTACATCACTGGACCAATGGCATCAAGATACTGCTGTGCATATCATGTGTTTGATGAATGTCTCCGTCTTCGACGCGTTTGCACATTTTTTATGTTTTGACAGGCTAGACCTTCATTTTAAGCGCTGGCCGAAACAAATTTCTTTCCGTTGCATGAGCGGTTGAATCACAGCCGCCAAAGGGTGACAGTAACTCCTGTCAGCAGGCTGAGATGGATTTCGAGGTGGAGCAGTGTGCTGCTGTCAGGTAAATGGCTCAGTCCACCCCTGACATCTTCATTATGCATGACTAGCACATGCATCTTTGCACATAAGCACACAAACATGTGGATACACAAGCAGAGCATGCACGCATGCACGCACACACGCACGCACACACAGAGATACACAGGGGGTTGAAGTCTTCAGAGGCATTTGAAGGTGAAACTATTAAGCTTAGATTCAGGCCCGGTACGTCTCTTCTCTGCTGGAGAGGAAGCATGTCTGATGACATAGGGCGAGCATGGTAATGAACACACACACACACACACACACAAAGAGTAGTGTGTCAGATTTTATATAGCTGAGCTAGGCAGAGTGTGTGAGCTAATACAACCCCAGGACACAGCTAATTACGGCGACACATCATATTGGATATTGCTCTCACTAGTTAATCGAGAGGGAAGACAACAGGGAGAGAGAGAGAGAGAGAGCAACACAGTGGTTTGCACTCAATGCATTAAATGCCGGCCATGCATGCTAATTCTTCTAATCTAATTGTGAAAAAGGCAAAATGTGGTATCATGCAAATATAATAGCCCATCTTCAGATTCAGTATTGATTGACAAAAAGGAAAAGGGGAGATGGATGATGGAAATTGATGAATGTTCAACACTGATGAAGATGTTTAAAACATTACAGAGGATGGGGAGGAATGGGAAAAAGTAATTCTATAGCCTGAGGGAAGAGTGTGATAGAAATGCAGCATCAATTGCTTTACGCGTCTTGTCCTTTTTGAAGTAAGGCCCGAACAATTCTGGATTTTTGAGGCCTATATGAATATTTGAGAGATTTTATTTTGCGGATTTCAATCATTGGTTTGTAATAATTCAGAAAACAAATTGCAAAAAAAAAGAAATTACTTTTAAAACAAGTTAGACATTTTGGGTAATACGCCTATTGGCTTTCTGGCGGACAGTTGAGACCATTACTTTTTGGTATTCGTACAGATTAAACAACATGCATCATGTTGATAAGAGGCCTTTAGAGGTGCTGGTCAGCTACTTATATATACAAAGTAATTAGTTCCCCCCAACATGGCAATATAAATGTCTGTCTGTTTTTAAGCCCGACCTGGGTCACAATTCCAGAGAGGCGATACAGCGGAGGCGATACAGAGTGAGAGATTATCTGCCTGGGGGTAAAACTAAAAAAATCAGTAGACAACACAGATGACTCCCCAAGCACGGACCCGTACGTAAAATAAGATGCCATGTGCAAATGTCAACATCTCCATAGTTCAACAGCTAGAATGTCACTGAGTGATAACTGGCATAAATTGCGTAGACATCCAGGTTATGAATTTCTTACCGCCTGGGATTAGCATGATTATGCACCATAAAACTGAACTTTTGACCTTTTTAAGTGAAGAGGACAAAACACGTTTGTACCCGTTTGACCGTACAGAATTCTACAAAGTGTTTTTTTAAGCCTGCTGAAGGAATTTCTCATAAAAAAAATCATCCAAGCTGTACTGCACTGTGTGGTGGAAGACATTCCTCTGGAGGTAATATTATCCAATGAAAGACCCTGTACAATTCACACATATACAGCTGAACATCCATCCTTAAGCTAACTGGGTAATAATCATTTCCCATTGCTCATTTCCTCACAGAAAAAAACAAAGATGATGACAAAGAGGTCTCACAGGAGGATGAGTGGGATGACATTTTGTCTAGTGGGCAGGTCACCTCTCATCCTCCTCTTTCCCTCTCTTCTCTGACTCAGTGGTCAGAGCCCAGAGGTCAGAGAGTCGCCCTCCAGCTCTGCTCTATCCTCGCAGACGTCCACGACCCAGTCCTACATCTCTGCCCTAGAAAAGGCAAAACCCTTATCCTCACACATTCTCCCAAAAGATGACGCATTCTGTCGCTCCTTTCAAGCTCAACGGTGAGAGTGTGCAATGATATACCGAGTGTTCATTTAATGGATGAGTCAATGTTGCTTGCTCCCATACGGAACGCCATAAAACTGTGCCACACGACCGTTATATAAGTGCTTATGAAAACCTAATTCAGTGGCGAGGACGTACAGCAGCTACGCTTTTGATTTAATCCACTTTCTGTTCCTATTTCCACCACACATTGACTTCCTGGATCTTCTTGGAGAGGTTTTCTAATAACGGTTAAAACCAACAAGTCCATTCAGCCAGCTGTTTTGAGCTCAGTTAAAAAAAATATATATATATATAGAACTAGTATTTGCTCTTTCTAAAAGAAGTCACTAGATATCTTCCGTAAAGATGAGGAGGACTTTAAATACTTTGGATATTCAATACATAACCAGAGCGAACATTTCCCAAACCACAAAGAATGACGTGAAGCGTGTTGACATAAACCCAACAGTCTTCCTGCCTCTCAGTTTGCCAACCCTGAAGCAACGTGCTAAGTTGGTCACTCCGCAGCCCTCAGTCACACTGAGGCATGACAGTCTGAGTAGACAGATGAGGGGGGAGGCAAACGGGGAGGGGGGGTGAAAACACAGTCATATGCAGTCACCTCAGATTCCAGTGACTGAGATATTTCTAAGGCAACAGACTCTGAGTCGGACCGCTTCCAGCCATAGTGGACTGGAGCGCAAAAGACTGATTGTAAAGTGAAACTTGCACTCTGACAAGAAATTAAAACCTGCATCGGTTGTATTTTTTTAGCAGGCTGAAATTTCACTCCTTTGGGTAGACATCAAGCACATGCATCATAACACACTAACCAGACTACTCTGAACTGCAATGGCCTCCACACAGTCCGAGTGTCTCCAGTAAACCAGGTCACTAGAATAGGAGCTGTGAGCCATGAGAGTCCCCACAAACACACGGAAGGGAAGCTTCAGCCTGAATGTGAAGCCAACGTAGCTGCCACTTCATTGCTGACATTTGAAAGAGCAGACTTTTACTGATACTTCGGTGAGCTCATCACCATCTCCAACCTCTTTCTTTTTGACTATAGCAGCTTTAAATTCATATATACGTACAACAAGACACGAGATAAGGTTGGAGCTTCTAGTGTCTGTAGAGAAGGAATGCAACATGTATTACAATGCCAGTGGATTCGAGGCAGAGACGTATTGGACACCAGGAGAGACACAAAGACATGCTGACATACCAGTCCTTTCTGTAAACACATGAAGAAAGGGCTCACCCAGAGCTGAAAACCCCAACCTGCTATCACTCCTTGTCTCTATATCTGTCAATTTGATAACTTTATTGCCCGACTGCTCTGTCTCTGGTTCCTCATTGCTCTCTTTCTATCTTCCTCCTCGACAAACCCCCATCAAGCGACCAGTCTGCCATGAACAAAGCCCATTGTAAGGGGAGAAAATGGCCCTACTTCTTCGGGGCAAAGCCTTGACTAGACTTTTTGATCTAAAAGGAAAACAAGAGCAGTGCCTCACTTATCCCCCTTAATATGGGCCATTATTCATGCATGTTTCATATCTTTTGACCAAGTTAAGTATTATTTACTGAAGCACATTTGTGCTGCAGACAATAGGTGGATAATGTTACCTTCCATACCTTTTTAAAAGGTAAGAAGAAACATTATATGAGGGATTGGAATAAAGCACTCTGGAGCTAAAGTGAAGCTATACAGGGTGTTATGAAAGGTGTTGAAAAAACACTTGAATCTGGGAAATGCAGAGGTGAGGTTTGGAGTTTATCGCAAATAAAGACAATAACTTCTAGTGAGGGTGACGTAATGACATACTTGCATGACTGGTGTAGTTTTATTTTCAGTAAAATATACACAGAATGCACCAAATATGTCCTTTTTACCCAGGGAAGATGCTGTATGCGTTACAGACAGTAAGCAGTTTAACTGTTACTCAAAAGAACTTCCGCCAGGTTTCCTTGTCATTATTGAAACCAGCAGATCTTTAGTGACAGGCTACAACTGTTTAATTTAAGATCGCCTCATGATTTAACTGCTGGCTTCATCGGAAGCTATCCACTACACTGGAAGTTATTTTAAGAGGAGCTTTCACTACACTAACACCACTTCTGTGCAGTGAAAGGACAGTCTCTTTGTCTCCAATAGCCCCCAAATGGCATTACACACAGCCACCTAATCAGTACTAACTATCTCAGCCTCTTTTTGCACACACATACACACAGAGGGCTTTCCCTTTTTGGGGTCAGTTTTTCTAGCAACATCCGCAGAATCCCCCAGCGCCTGCTTTTCTCTGAAGCTTTGTGAAGTGCTGATGGTCAGCATGCCCCCACCCATCACCGTCCGCAACTCCACAACCACCCCATGGGGGCCATTGTCCTTCATGTTGTTGACCACGGGGATAACGCTGAAATGGCAGGGGTGCGCAAGGTGACGCCTCTGGGAATGAAAAAAATATGCCCACAGTCCAAGCATGCATAGAACATACATACATACAGAGAGGACATATGATAGAAAAGAAGATGTATGAATGCATGGTGGAAAGGCTTTTGTTTTGAACCAATTCTGCTCTGAGCACAAGATTCCTAAAAACACGGGGCAGTATCACCTGCATAAGTGAATGCATACTTATTATACTTATCTATGTAATGTCATTGTGTGTAATTCTATAGATTAACAGTGAAATATAGAACTACACAAGCTAGAGTTTGTGGTAATGGTGACAACCAAAGCTGAAGATCTGCTGGGCCCTCCACCCATAAATAACTTAACCCTGCTGCAGTGAGTTCCCATGCAACCCCCAGCACTCCTGATATGAATAACCTAAGAAGTATCTAATGGTCATTTCCTGTTCCCATCTTTCTTTTTTCAGGAAACGTTTAAGATTCAGTTCCATGAACTGAATCTTAATAGCTTCGCTCCAGGCACACTCTCTCTGAAAAGGTGAAAAATGGGACAGATACTTCACCTGATAAGGTCACACCCCCAGCCTGATACAGCACTGCATGCTTTGACCAAAAGCTCACTCCTAAGTAACCTATTTCTAAACTATAACTACAAACAAAGGTTATGCGTTTATCTAAAACATAGGCAATGGTCATCCAATATAAATTCTAAATACTATTAATTATGAGTTTGTTAAACCAAGAGATTAAACTGGAATGATTTTGCTCAAAAGCAAAGCACTGGACCCATCCATGTGTAACTCATCAAAAGCCATTACTGATAGCTTCCATTCAAATTTGCTTCATCTGACATCCAATTATAGGGCTGTGATATTTGGACAGTTGCACACATTTTGCCAGGCGTATGGACCGGTTTGTTGGCTGCCGGGGGCTTGGTTAGGTGTTGGGTGTGTGTGTGTGTGTGTGTGTGTGTGTGTGTGTGAGCACATGTCTCGCCTGTCTAAGGTCATCTCATCAAAAGCTGTGGGCTCAGCCAGAGCACAGGGCTATGCTGGCTACGTGTGTGTGTGTGGGTGTATTTGAGTGTGTCTGTGTATTTACTGTATGTACAATTTTGTGTACATGGAATTAAAATTACAAACTGAATCTGGTGTCCCATAATTGTCTATATAGCCATTCATTCATTAAGTGGAAACTGAGAAATGGGTGTAAAAACATGTGTTGCATCAATGCATTTTACATAAATGTAATTTCAACTACATCAACCTGCCACAGACAATAGAGCAGATCACTCTGACTTGAGTAATGCAAAACGTCCAGTGATCCAGTGCCGGGGTTTAATTCTTATACCCTTGTTAATTGAAACCAAGCCAGAAACCAATGGCTGTAATAGCATTAAACTCTAGCTAGACTTTGTATCTTCACAATATATAGCAAGTACAATATGTTTTAGATGCTATTCAGCAGTGATATGTAACACACACAAAAACTTGGAGCTGATGGGCTAAACCATGCAAATATATAAAAGGACCAAAAATCAATAGTCTGTCCCATTCTAATACAGTGTGACACTGTTGCAGAGGCCACATAAATCCAGCTGGGCTTGTAAACCAGCCAAGTCTCATTGGTATTCCTGGGTGCTATCGCTAGGTAAAAGGTATTGATGAGCAGATAGATGCACGTGGCCTTGGTACGTGGCTGTGTGTCTCTGTGCATTTGTATAAGTGTTTGTGTGTCCTTCAGGGCAAGACAGTTATGTCTTTATGGCTGATGTTTCCACACGTCTTTTCCATTTATAGGCCTGATCAAATACTGAAGTCCTTGTTTAGAGGCTTCATCCCCCAAAAGCAGTGTATGGGACATTCAGTATACTGATGTTATTATTCTTAGGGCCTACTGTAGGGTTATAAATTTAAAAGGTGCAAGTTATCAGCCTTAACCGTATATGAGTGGGGCACGCTCACATGCACGCACGTGCACTAAAAGCAGCCATGACCAGCCCGGCTAGGTCAACAAAGCCAGGAGGAGCTCGGATAAAAAGAAACAGAGGGAGGGAGACTCAGGTAGTTATTACTCCACTACATCTTGACATGGCAAATAGTTGTTTGCTGCTATATTAATGTTCAGAATTTTAAACAGCTCCTTTTTAAAGTTTTTCCTCATGGAGTACCGAAAGTGCACAGTAAATTGTATGCCAATCTAGCCAGTAGTTGGTGGTGAAAAGGTAAGAGAGACTGGTCAATGGACCGGCAACAACACCATCAGGGCTTGCGGGACAAATACAAGGACAGATTGATAAAAGAGAGACAGTGTGAGGGGTGGAGATTGAGGTAGATCAGGCTGAAATGTTGACGGGAGAGAAAAGTGCATGATGGGATGGTAACGGGGGAGGGGACTGATCGACACGTTACGGCAACAAGCTGGCATGCCCCTGTTTATTTCTCCTCCGCCCATCTGTTCATCAGGATTACTCGTATAGATGAGGATGGAGGAGGAGAGGGGAAGCTGGAGGAGGGCAAAGACTGGGTGAGGAGAGGAGGTACATCATCACAACCTACAATTACTGAATTCAAATCACTTTTCTGTAGAATAAACTGCCGTTATAATGACTCGCTGTTAAAATTATGGATCAGTGCGATATTGTCGAGTGCTCTCATGGGGCTATTCAGGTAGCAGTGCTAGAAATGAGAGGTGGAAACATTGTAGTGGTGTGTTATGTAATACTGCGCTGCAGCGCCTGCTCTACTTACTAAGACATAGCTCCCTATTGACAACTATTATGGGTTTTCCACAAGGCAGATGCAGCATGCTGTGTGCTACTGGCCCGTTATGTGTGGAGTTTTATTGTTGGCAAACAAAACGTTTACATTCACTATTCCTCATCAAAATCCATTGTGTGTATCCTTGAGGTTTCATTTTGGACCATATTTATTTCTAGAAATAGATGAACAATGCAGAGAAATTTGCAGTTTTATGTCATTTATTATGCCCGAGTGTGTTCAACAGCATCTGTGCACTCTCTCCGTGTGTGTGGACAGTGTGTGGACATGTCAGCAGGTGAGTCACCTGCAGCTCCTTTTTTTCCAGTCACAATTAAACACAGTCCTCACACCAAATACATGCTGGGTATTCATATAGTCCATTGGTTCATTGTATTCCGAAACAAAGTGTTTTGGCAGCAAGTTGGCTGAATAAAAGATTGATCTTATACTCTTCGACTAACGGAACAATTTTTAAACCATGGGCCCAAAGTGACACCACATCTACTGTACTCATTAATATTCTTTCACTTCCTTCATGGGTTAATTCCCGCATCTGAATAAATGTACTGTTTTTTTACCTGCCACAAGGCAAGAAAACCAGCTTAAAATCCTAAACCACACACTTAAATCACAACCACAGGGAGGTTGCAACAAGCTACTGTACTTTGCTGAGTTAACACCTGCAGACACCAAGAGGGCTCAACCAAGACTGGAAAAAGGTATCAATTAGTCACTGCCAGCTGTAAGTCACGCCTCAACACTCAACACTTTTCAACCATGCCAACTGACCGTTCTTATTGGAAGTACAGCCATGGTTTGAAAACCTGATCAAATGCCTTTCCAGTGTTCTTCCAATCACAAATATGTTTGTAGTGATGTCAGTGACAGTCATAAAGTACAACCATTTAGTGCAGAAGCAAACAACGCAGTAATCCTCTCAGGATGATACTGAACACAGCATCAACAGCTCGCACCACTGGGACACATGCACATGGCCAGATATGCAATCAGCCAAAACTGTGATCAAAAAATATATAACAGCAGGAGGTCTGGGGGTTTAAGGGAGAATCGCCGACATAGGAGCAGAGAATAACCACAGAGAAAAGCAGAATGAGACCAAGGACAAAATAATGGATAAAGTAGTAAAGCACAGCGAGAATAGTCACTGGCAATATCGGACTTACCTGTGAGGATTTAATCTCAGCCGCTGCCCGTCTCAAGGAGGTGATTCAAACCTGTAACAATGAGAAGGAGACGCACAGACATTAATGGTGCCATAATTAGAAAATCCTTTCCCACTGGACTAACCTCATACCACCAGATTGCAAAATCTTATACAATCGTAAAATAATGTGCTACTGCAACTATTACTACTTTATCTATGGTGATATTATGCACTGATGGTTTTTTTATAACTCATTTGGGAAAATAAATTGTTAGGTTAAAGTCCTGCGCAGCTTACATTCATGTAAACTGGATCGGCATTCTCCCATTACCTAATCAGGATCATCAGGACGAGCACTTCAATTACATGTTTGTATGACTGTTGGTACAAAGATGCAACGTTTAAAAGTCTTAAGAGAGAACAGAAGTCTTTGGCTGCAGCCAAATGGAGTAGACAAAATATAATTGGGACAAAGGGATACATTAGGTTCTCAAAGCTAACAGACTTGAATCCATTCATCAGTAGAGGCCAGTGTCTCACACACACACACACACACACACAGCACAACATGAATACATGGGCACATCCTCCGAGTTCTCCAGGGAATACTCAGTAAATGAATGTCTTGCTGAACACAAGGACGTTCAATCAATAACCAAAATGTCTCCAGTCATTTTTTATTACTTTTACCTCCAGCAGGGGACACACAAATTAAACAGTGCCCCCCCCCCCACCCCCCCGCAAACGGCCCTCCCTTCGTGACCGTGAATGCATTATCATAATCTCCAGAGAGTCTCTCCATTCATCTCACATTAGCAAAACAAATGTGACAGACAAAGAACGGCGGCCCATTTAGAGGTGAGGCCATGACAAGTGTGTAGCGAGCTCAGAGGAGAAAGACCGCCAGATTATTCCAGTGGCCATTAATGAGCCGAGGTCGAGCCGTTTGAACTCGTCGGGTAATGCAAAAAGACGAGGAGGGGGGGTCTTTGAACTCCCCACGACGACACGGGCGAGTAGCTGCTGTCACTGAGCGACTGAGATTGGCGGCACACCAGTGGCCCAACCCAACCCCACGCCATGATCCGTTACCATGGAAACAGATGGATGTAGAAAGAGAGAGGCAAACGAAAAAAGGGAAAATTATTTGTCAATGTCTGACATCAGCACATTGGAATCAACCTAAACCTCAGTAAGTTTACCCGGACGTTTAAATGTACTAAGTAGGATTGAATGAATTTAATAACCAGGACTGAACTGAACCAAGCTGAACTGAGACCAGAGAGGGCAAAGGCAGATGAGAAGGATGTTAATGAAAGAAGACAGGGACGCACCGTGACATCAGAAAACCCCGGCAGGAGAGGCCGAGCGAGGATGATGGGGGAGAGAGAGAGAGAGAGAGAAAACATGAAGAAAAATGAAGGACGAGTGGGAATAAGAAACATGCATTATTAACGGGCAAATCTAAAAGCGCTTCATCATCAGAGCGCAAGAGGGGGGGGATGGAGAGAGAGACAGAGAAGAAAAAAGAGAGAGAGAGGAGAGCTGGGTGATGGCAGAAGAGAAAAGCTAGCAGGCCTGACACCAAGCACTAGCACATTGCAATGGAAACGACAAGAGAGACGGACCATATGACAGCAAAGATGCCATTTCCTCTTAAAGGGAAATGTGCTTATTTGCGCTCTTGAAGCCAGCTAAATATTAAGATTCAAGCCACAGGGAGGAGCTGGTAAGCTTGGCTTAGAATAAAGACTGTAAACAGCTAGCCTATCTCAGCCCAAAGATGACACAGTTAAAATGTTGCACATTTATACCTTGTTTGTTTAATCTGTACAAAAAACAAAGTGTGCAGATGAGAATTTGCTTTAGACAGAGACAGGGTTGCTGTTTCTCTCTGGTTCCAGACTTCATGCTAAGCTAATGGCTGCTGGTTGTAGCTTGATATATAACGAACAGATGAGTGGGATCAATCTTCTCATCTAACTCTCTCAACAAATCAGTGTATTTGTCAAAATGTCAAACTGTACCTTTTGAAAATGTCTACCGTTACTTATAAAACATGATGTAGGCCTGACCTTTAAATGTGTTGAAGCCTGTTCAATAGCTGGAACACTCACCAGCCGGCCAAGTGTGAAACTACGCTTGTTCATACATTTTGATGTATTAGAATACAAACTTCTAGCACACTGACTCTATTTTGAACAAACTTTATTGGCCAACCAGGAGAAGAGCAACCTGACGGGCGTTGCATTTTAAAGTATTCTACAGTATATAGCGTATGAAGCAAAATAGATCTCATTCGTTCCCTTTATCTTCAGTAAAGAACTAAAATATCTCTGACAACAGTGTGGATGTGAAATGTAAGCTCTGTGAATACTTAAACAATCCCCTGGAAATAAAGGCCAGCGTTACTCTGAATATCCTCTACAGTGAGATCACAACGTCTGACTCCTAAAGCCCGGTGATTTACTACCTACCTCCTGTTTCAAGAGTTTATGGATCTGAACCAGTACGCTGCATGTGTCTGAATGTTTCGGTGTGTGTGTGGGGGGGGGGGGTTGCAGACTGTGATAGAATAACTGACCCCAGGCATGAATAGAAATGTGGGTGCACGTGTGTGTGTGTGTGTCTGTGTGCGCGCTGTAATCCCCTAGACTGAGGGCCTCAGCAATCAGCAGCAGCTGCCCAAAATACACACTTAACACACGCCCCGACTATTTGGCCTCCACACACACTTTTACCTTCATCCTACATAAGAACACATACACACAAACTGGTGAATTCACATCCCCATTAGAGGGTTAATACACATCCTTATAAAGCCAGGAGCAGACTTTGAATGTGGTTTGAAATTACTATTATTGACCAAAATGTAATACCAAGTTGCTTGCTATCCATTTAAGGAAGAAAAATACGCTTGAAATTCACCATAACATTAAAGCCTTGATATTACTCGAAGTAGCAGATGCACTGTAAACATTATGCAAAATGGATCCGCTCTTAATTAATCCTTTGGCTATTCTTTCCCACTAATGACAGAGGGAAATAATTGAGCCCAGTGCCCAGGCTGCCATGAATGAAGTCGGACTTTCTCACTCCTGAGAACTCGTTCCAGACTAGTTACCCTGGAGCCGGCTATAGTGCAAACAGCAGAAAACACACATTTGCTTCTTTAAACAAATATAGGGCATCAGCAGCACACCAACAAAGGAAAGAGGTTACAGGCAGGGACAAAAAAAAAAGTTTGTCACATTGCCAAGCAACGCAATGTAAAGTACACCAGGCTTGTGAGACATGCCACGGTGACTTGGTAGTCAGCTATGGAAGCACCTGGGCAGCAACGACTGTCTGGAGCCTTGAGCTTGTCTGTTCATCACGTATCAGACGTACCATCTGTCTGTGATCAGATTGTGGTGTACGCCTTGGGGTTATTTATTACCCCAAGGCGTGTGTGTGTGTGTGTGTGCGTGTCTGTTCTGTGCCAATATACATCTGTCTACATTAACTAACAGTCAAAGAAAATGACAAATGACCTAATTAATATTGTCGCCAGGTTGGGTTTAGTGCACCGTGTCATTGTGTCATATGGATACAATGTTCCACGCAGCCATTTACAAAACCCCATGAATCTTTTTCTCACCCAGATCTTTTCCTACACCCAACCAAGTTGTTTCCTGTAAACACAGAAGTTTATTTTGAAAAGATGGCGCGTATGCATGTGACAAGTGGCAATTTGACACACGCAAAAGTGACACTAGAGGGGTACGAGGAGTGTCATAGTTTGAAGCGTAGGGCCATAGCAGCCGCATTTGACGAGTTGAGAGTGAGGACACGGAACAGTTTAGAGTGTCCACACGAATGGCTAACAAAAGTATGAAATAGCATATTCTTTCTTGAGGTATGGCTACATTAAAAAATGCCACAAGCCTGTGTCAGGATGGCGTTTACAGCTGCTTTTGAAATCTCAACTACAGAGTTCAACCCACACATTCCCTTGTAATGTGTGTGTTGGACATGGAGACTGAGAGGGGGGGGTTGGTTACCATGGCTATTCGAAGTTTTTTTTTTGTTTTTTAAACAGTCTGAGCATCCTTCAGATGACAGAAAGCATACACAGTCCAGTCTCACACAAGAAGGGCAGTCAGAGGGAGCTGGTTTAATCAGAGAGATTTACTGCGGCCTGAAAGTTTTTTTGTTTTCTTCCCTCTATAGAGGTTAAAAGGGACAACTATCCCATCCCCGCTGTTCCCACTCCACAACACACAATGGAGTCATCGAGAATGTCACGCACACACAGAGATGGTGAGAGAACGTAGGATAAATCAAGATTAAGGAACAGTCGGGAAGTAGCATGCCTTTGCTGCTGAACCTCTGCTATAAGCTTCTGCAGCTGAAGGCGAGCATATTGTAAAAGTGTCCAGGTGTGGGAGCCCTCTTGGGGATTGGATCCAATCGTCAGAGTCATTTTACAGCCCCGGCGTTGAGAGTGTATGAAGGGCGAGAGGAAACGGGGGAGAATGACGGGGACGAACAGAAGAGTGGGAGGTCCGGAGCAACAGATGAAGGAACAGGCTGTCGAAAAAAGAAGATTTGTAAGCCGACTGAAAATGAAGAAGGCAGTTGGGCCACCTTCAATGCAGATGAGACACCTCGCCATATGGTGCTCTGCTCCATTAAATCATTCACAGTGATTCATAGAGTTTGATTTCTATGTTAATGCAAGGTTTCTGTAGGCTGTGCAGAGGTGTTGCTTTACTTATGTATTATTAAAATACTTACTTATTGATATCCTGACAGGCTGAATCCAACTGCGGGCCTCTTTCTATAAAGACATTATAATAATAATAAATAATAATATATTTTATTTATATAGCGCTTTAAAAGGCACTCAAAGACACTTTACATGTTAAAAACAGAAACAATAGAAGCATTTATAATAAGAACATATACGACATAACAGTAAGAAAAAAAATAAAATAAACATGAAAAGAAAGAAAGAAAAACATACATGACTGACTTTAGAGGTTAAAAGCAGATTTAAGTGCAGTTTTGAAAGTGGCGAGTGACGAAGAATGTCTGAGGTGTTGGGGCAGGGAGTTCCAGAGGGAGGGGACAGCAACGGAGAAGGCCCTGTCCCCCCAGGTCCGATGCTTGGACAGAGTAGGGGGGGTAAGGAGGTTGGCGTCGGCAGATCTGAGGTTGCGGTTGGGAGTGTGATGGTACAGGAGGTCCGAAAGGTATGAAGGGGCAAGGTTGTGGAGGGCTTTGTAAGTGATGAGGAGGATCTTGAACTGGATTCTTTGCTGTATGGGGAGCCAGTGGAGGTTTTGAAGGACTGGGGTGATGTGGTCTCTGGTGCGGGAGTGGGAGAGCAGACGGGCAGCTGAGTTCTGAATGTATTGTAGTTTATTGATGATTTTGGTGGGTGAGCCGTACAGGATGCTGTTGCAGTAGTCCAGTCGAGAGGTGATGAAGGCGTGGATGAGTGTTTCAGCGGCTGCGGAGGAGAGGGAGGGACGGAGACGGGCGATGTTTTTGAGATGAAAGAAGGCGGTTTTTGTGATGTGATTGACGTGGCGTTCATATGAGAGAGTTTGATCGAAAATGATCCCGAGGTTACGGACATGTGTGGAGGCAGGAACAGTGATGCCATCGATGCAGAGGGAGAAGTTGTGGTGGGAATTCTTTAATGATTTGGGGCCGATGATGAGGACTTCAGATTTGTCGGTGTTGAGTTTGAGGAAGTTGGCTTGCATCCAGGTTTTTATATCTGTGAGGCAGTTGGTGATGGTGGAGTGGATGGTGGGGGTGATGGATTTGGTGGAGATGACATTATGCCACGTCACAGAAGGAAAAAGCACAGGTGTAATGATGACTGAAGTCTATTTAGCTGCATCAGTTTCTTGACATCCTGCATACTGGCTCACTCGAACATACAGCGAACATAACGGTGCCATCGTTGACGTTATTAGCAGAACCTTTGCTTTTCCTCCGATGATTCAAAATGTCTGCTGTTAAAAAAAGGCCTTTATATTGTGATGCAGATTTTAGATATCATTCAACCATATCAGGACTGATTTGGGCAGATATTAAAGTTATAGATATATAAATATGTCTTTTCTGAAAACAATACTCACATGGCCAGAGTTTGACAAATTAAGCCATCAAGTATTTTCCAATTCTTGACTTTATAGAACAAAATTTGTCTTTGTGATGCTAAAACTAGCGAAAAGTGAGCTTTTGCATATACGGACACTGTAAACAGTCAAGACAATCATAGTTAGGGAGGAGATGGAGAAAGACGACAACAGGCACAGATTAATGTAAAGATAAAATGGACAAGACTTAGTTGTCATTGTACATGTTTAGCAATTGTTTAAGAGTATTTCCTTTTATTCATTTCTCCATTTCTCACAAAAGACCAGATAGTGGCCAATATTGCTAAGGAAACCAGCTCTATCGAGATCTGAGAGGCTGCATCCCCATGGAGAGAGTCGAGCTCAGAGTGCTTTACAGAACAGAGCTTGGCCATCAGTGACATGACATGTCAGAAACACGTTGGGAAAATGCCCATGCAGCCGGCACTGCAGAGACCATCTCGTCTGACGGAACAACGCAATAGGGAGGCAAGGGAAAGACAAAGATGGAGACAGATGTAGAGGGCAGCGAGAAATGTAAACGTGGAAATGAGAGTGTGGGGAACAAAGGGGCCGGGATGGCAAACAGTGGAGGGTATAGACCCGTAGGATGCCTGGGAGACGTCTAATATTGACTGCATACCTTCAACCTAAGACAGAGAAAAGGCAGGAGAAGAAGAGAGGATTGAGGCCTGCTAATATTAGTAGCACCAGTGGAGAGGGATTTGTTGATGTGATCTCATTAATTTAGGACTCCTCACAAAAACCTTGTTCTCAGGCTTGAAGCTGTGATGAGGAAGCGACGAGGTAACACAAAGGCTGCTCAGACACACCACAACGGCTTACTGTGTCAGTGGGGCGTAGATATTACACTACATTCTGTTTGGCAGTAAAGCTGTAACCAAGTGAGATTACTGTCAATGGACTCTCTCTTTCTTTCTTTTTTAAAAAATGGCTCAACAAAGCCACCACGTGGAGAGTGATGCCAGATTGTAGCTTTATCACACACAAAAAAAAAACTATGTGCGCTTCTCACTCTTGTCTCTTCTAGTCTCACACCACACAAGCAAAGCACCTCACAGCTGTGTAATTGGTCTATCCTGCAGCAATCGTGCGATACAAGACTCTTTGAAGGAAGATCAAAACTGAAAATGAGCAGTGGCAGCCGATGACATTACTGAATATGCTATTGTTAGAAAATATCAAGGAACTATGGGGACTGGTGTTGCAAGTATGCCTCCCTGTATGTACCTATGTATGCAAATGTGGGTATGGATCAAGCACCTCAAACATTAGAAATGTTCTGATACCATTTTTTTTCCCATTGCGATACCTCAACTTGCGTATCGTCCGATCCCATTAAAAGAAAGAAGCGATCGCTAGATACTTCCATCATCGATTTCGGTATATTTTATTACAGTCCCAAATCAGGACAATTGCACCTTAGATTAACTGAAGGTGAACCTTGGCCATTTGGGATTAGTAGCATGGATTATGAACTGGCCTGCTGGAAACAGAGAGGGTCTATTTTGTCGGGCGTAGGTTTGGAATAGTTTCAATGATCATCATTGTAAAAACACAACATTGTCAGATGGGAAAGCATGAACAGTTAGGGCACCATAAGATAACAGTGAAATGGTAACATGTAGAGTGTTCATGATTGGAGCGGGATGTGATAACAAAATGTGACTAATTACACTCCACTCAGCAGTTCCACGAGATTGAACGTGAAAGCTCTAAAACACACACTTCACTAGACCGGCTGGACTTGACATTAATAGTCCACTTCTGGAAAAAGGACTAAACGGACTAAACGGTTTCTCCTCCCTAGCTTTTAACTTTGTTAATTGAGAGCGACGGAGCCTTAACAAGCATCAGAAGCCACATGCAAATGTTCCCGAGGCCATTCTGACCTCGAGACAAACGAATGATCCAGGACCTCACATGAGCAACACAATGAAAGAGCTTGGTCGGACTCATTTTGATGCTGTCATGGTCATGTGACGCAGCGATGTTGTTGCTTCCTTGCTTTCCGGTGTGCAGGATCAACGTCGCATGAATTGGACACACGTGCATCTGTATATTGCAATTCATACCCATGGATTTACACAGACATACACATGAACCCACACCCCAGACACACGCTATTTGCATCCCACGTTTGCCCTAATTTTCTTTAAGCAAATTCACACCGACACAACATTGACCTGCAGTCAAATCCAGTGAACAAAACACACATCTGAGAGGCTCAACGAGTTGTGGGTTTGTATACGGTAACGTCACTCTTGCCATTTAAACGCTTTTGATGAGAATATCTGACAATGACAATCCATTGAGAAAAGACTGTGTGTCCCAATAAACTCATTATTTGACACCAATCTTGGAACTGAGGAGGAATGCTTGAATCTATCATTTCACACCCTTACATGGCTTTTTGAGCAAAAGAAAACAATATTTGAAGAGATGTTTTTTTTTCACATTTGCCAATCTCTGACCATTCCTTAAAATAACTATGATCAACACCTCTTCCCTTGAGTAGCCTCAAGACCAGTGAGTCTCTTAGATCACTTAAATAACAACGTCCACAGTTATAATCAGCCTGCAAACTAGATCCTCGAAAAAACATGTTTGATTACAACAAATGAAACCTCTAATAGTCTGTACTTTAATGCAGCTTAACTCAACTGTTTCTATTATTTAATCACCCTGCTTTAAGCATGCTGTTTGGTTTTATTGCCGCAAAAGGCAAGAGTCATTGGTTTGTATTCCTCTTGCTATAACCAGGGTAATGTTACCATAAGGCTAAAAGTCAACATGTTCTGAGAGCACACAGTATAGATACAGAACAACATTTTGTTCCCTGTTTGGGCAGGCCCAGACCTGCAGAGTAAATGTGACTTCGGCGTGGAAAGAGATCTGTCCTTCCTATAGACCTAAATGACTGCAGCTTCACACGTACATGTAAAGCAAGGCTCTGTGGTGGACCTACCAAAGTAGCAGACCCTATAGCAGCTTGCTATCACTCAATCTCTCGTTGCACACGTCCACACAGGCGTACTCCATTCACTGCTGCCCACGGGGCTGTACAGACCTGTGGGCCAGCGGTGCTGAGCTCGTGGCGGGCCAGACAGCACGGACCGAGCTGTAAAAGAGAGGCTATCTCTATACAACGGCCAAAGTCAGCACTTTGGGTACTCTAAAAACAGATGCTGCCTATTATGTTAACTACTATTATGAGAAATATTTACATTATGAGAGAACTGTTCTTTCATTGTTCTGTTAAGTAGATCTTTATTGTCTTACTTGGTTTATTTTGTTGCTTTGCTTAACAATGAAGTGGAGAAAAGCCAAAAGAAAGGAGGTACTGAGCAGGATAGCCGCTCTTGCGCATTGAAACGTGATTGATGCAAGAAAACCGTTTGTCTCCGTCTAATAAAATGCCCATCTGACTGCTGGTACATTGGCTAAGCAAGGTAAACAGAGTTAACCCACTCCAGTCCGTGTTAATGAACTGGCGAAAGATCACACAGCTGTCCAAAAACAGGGGCTTCCGCTTTCAGCAACACTGATGCCCTCCGGGTCCCCGTGCCTAATCCCAGGGATCAATAATCTCATTGTCAATACAACCCCACGAGCAGACACTTACGGATGTGTGATACCTGATACACACTATTAATCAATGTGTGTTAATGGAAATGCTCTGGTGTCTGTCGAGGGTGAGAAAAGCCAGTGTCACAGTAAATTCCAAATCACTAAAAAGGTGAGAGAAAGAAGAAATTGACAACAGCCGGAACTACAACAAACAAATCCTGCACCGGATTTTTGAGACAGTATCCCTCTTCCGTTTATCCGACAGAACAAGGACAGTACATCCCCAATTAGCCCAAATTCAACCCTACTACATGTAGGATTGTGAGTGCAAGTGACAAGAGCGGCACGGCACTCAATAATTCATCGCTCAGTATAGTATTTTGTGGCCTGACTTTGATACACCAAAGCAGTGGCAGGGCTTCTAAGCAGGAATATATATATATTTTTTTTATTTTTTGTTCATATGTGAGAGGACATAAATTATTCACTTGTAATCTGTCTTCCTTGGAAGCTTGCAGCTCACTTAGACGGTGAGTAAAAAACACCTTATAATATAATTTACCGCCTAAATAGCAGTTCTCAGGTTTTAATTCAATGTCTGAAGCATTATAAATTGTCATTATGTACAGTAGGTGGCTTTGTAGTTATGGTTAGCTGAATGTTTCTACATCCTTTTTTTAAATACTGTAAAGTTAAATTATGTGGCAAGACAATAAGGCTCAAATATCAGTATGCCAAACACAGATAAATTGAGGAATAATGGTCATTAATGGACCGAAAGACACTTAACAGCTTAACAAAATGGCTTTCTCATTTCATAAATGTTCCTGAGAGAGCAGGCTGGTCACTGCCACAGCATTTATGAAGCAAATGGTGGTCGACATTGCCAGCAGTCCTCTGAGCACAAAAAGAAGTATGCTGTAGTATATTATCTTAGTTCTGTAGTCAAATTTCAGGCAGACACGCATCAGTCAGGTCTTCCCTGAGATCATCAGTCTCTGAGGAGAGGATAAAGATTGATGTATAAATAGATGGATAATAGATAGGGAGGTAATAGAGTTGAGCAGCCACAAAATGCATTAGAACAGCTGTATCAGTCAAGTACTAATGTGTGTGTATAGATTAATAAACTAATGGAGACATTTACGAGACTTTAAAATAATTGGAAGTCACACAGCTGCATCATCGCTGACCGAACAAGTGACAGTTCCGGGACCCTCCCGGGACACCTGATAGCTTACCTGGTTATGTGAGTGTTTACGCGCAGGAGACCAGCGTGGGAAAAGTACGTGATACCCATTTAAGAAAGGTTCCACTTATTAATGGGTCTTTTGTGGAGTGAATAACTTGCAGGTAATATATCACATAGCCGTAATGGATGACTGGCTTGAATGAATATATGACAAAGTGGAGGGCTTTCCTGTGCTTCAGAAAGGACACACTGATACATTGTAGTCATCAATACCAGTCGTCTTTGAGCCAGTTTTCTCTTCGTTTTCTTCTCATCTATATTTGCCAAACTAAATTATGTCAGAATTTAAGTGGTCAAGTCCTAGAGACAAATATATACTAATAAATAAACGTCAACAGTACAACATTTCCATAACACTAGCAGAAACGTGAGAAAAGGTGAGATTTGCTGCTTGCAGCCAGTGGGGAAGCAACCAAGCACTGTGTAAAGGTTAAACGGGCTTTGTGAGTCATGGATCACAGCGGAGACTGGAAGAGAAATGGAGTGGGTTGAGGGTCAATACCAGCAGTGTGTATATGGTGGGAAAATGCTGGGAGGACACTGAGGGGGTAAAAAAAAAAAAAAAAAAAAAAAAAAAAAAAAAAAAGAAGCTGGGCAAACAGGCGTAGCGCAGAGCAGTGTGCAACCCCATCAGGCATAGAAGAGATTATGTTTTGCCATAATAACTCTATAAAAGGTGTTAATATGTCAGTGTTGTGTTTACAGATTGTTACCCTGTGCCCAAGTGGCAATATCAATTAATGTAGGTTTATTCATTTTTTTATGCATTTGCATTACCAACAATTAATAGTACATCTCTAAAGGACAGGTAGCAGCTTCAGTCATCGTATCCTCTACGGCCGTACGTCTCTGTGTCCCTTCAGGCAGGTGGCATCTCTGAATTAAACTCGCTGTGCGAGTATCATCACTGTGCATCTTAGCAGTCTGATCAGGGACATCAGGGTTATCTCCTCCCCGCTGAACAGACACCAGGAGAACAATCCGTTCCTCCTTTTGATCAGTATCAGCCACAGAGTTTCAGAGAGAAAAATCATTGAACGTTTGTTTCATGCTAAGCTGGTATCTACAGTGTGCTTGTCTCAGATCTCACGTGCAACTGTAATAAGCTGAAGTGCTACAACAGCAGCCTTGCGCTGATAGGACAATGCAGAGTATCATGGCAGCCCAAAAAAAACAGTGGGCTCAGCAGTTTTAGGGGTGAAAGCGATTGTGACAGAGAGGACAGAGTGGCAGGGTGGGGCATTACCACTAATGTGAAACGCCATCGACTTTTATGGGCCGCCATCCAGAGACATCGGATGATGCTGAGCAGGAACAAACAGGAAATGACTTGGTTTTTACAGTAAGTCATAGAATACGCAGCCTGGGCAGCATCGGGCTCTGTTGACAGGAAACACGAGCTGAATGTACAATAAAATGGGTTTATGTGCCATTTACAACTGAAGAGCGAATCATCATCAAACTGGCTCTTAAATCAATGAACCGAAAACTTCGGTTTGCTGTCATCTTTTAGCAAGTTTGGCTTCACCACACATGGTGGTGTTTACAGTCAGTAAAGGATGGATTATCTCTATTGTAGCTTGAAATCACTCATTTGTATTGCAGATGCAAAGAAAATAAATACACCTTTGGCCAAAAAGTTGATATTTACCCTTTCTTTTGATGGATACATGGCAGTGGTATGTTCTACAATGTCCCAGTCCGGCCTCTCTTATGTAATGCATGTAGATTACATGTCATCTCTTTACATAACCCCATTGAAAATGTCATAATTCCCTGGAGCAGCACATACACAGTGTGGGCGTGTGGATTATACCGTTTTAATAAAAATGAAAAGTTGGAATAAACAAGGAAGTTTAATTAAGACAGATGTTACACAACTCCCTTTCTCTCTTCAAGGCCCGTAAAGATGAGTCCTATCCGCCTTTAATTGGTTTATCAGTTAACAGACACGTCTTAAGGTGATAGATGACTTTTCCACTCTGAGAACTGCTTCTGTTCTCCGTCCTCATCTGCTCGCAGGACAGTTTATTTTCCTACAAAAGACATTCTTTCAGTACGAGAGGGCTCTCATTGAAGGAGGGCTGGATTTAGGGCTTTAGAAGGGCCTTCTCTAAGGGGTCAGGCGAGTAGGATCGAGGACACGCATGCGGGCTCCATTGAACCGGAGCTGCTTTGTCCCCACACCACACACAAATTGACGATCAGCAGATGCTCAATAAAAAGTGTCCCCTGAACAACGGAGGCCAGACGAACTAACTCGGAGTTCCCCTAAACGCCACTGGAAGACTCGACTCCACAAATGCTGCTGAGAGCAACTCTTGCTAAATAATGGAGAGAGATTTATCAATACACATGGTAAAATGTGTCAAAATATGTTACCAGCATATTGTGCAGATACAAATGCCCCCTGAGGTGTAGGAAATGACAACCAGAATTGACACCAGTCTTGCGACAGGGAGCATTAGGGGCCCCGTGTAGGTGTAGCATGAACACTGTCGGCCAATGAAATACCTTAAAAAGCAATACATAATTACACACTCTACAAATCATGTGTAAAGGCTCTAAAGATACATTTCCCATCAAACTAATCTCTCCTCATGGCTGGGGGTTAAAAAGATGTCTACCTTGGGGGAAAAGAGAAATCTGTTTTTAAAAAGTGAAGATGTAGAAAAATAAATCATCCACAGCTGACAGATTCAATTATGCCCTGTAACAACATCTGTAATAATCATTGTTTAAGGCTGGTTGGCTCACACCCGTCGTGTGATGCTGGTGCCTTGAGCCAATTGGATGTTTGTCTTGATAAGAGGAGTTCTTTAATGGCTTCTTTGACCCAAATCCTCACTAATCATTTTACAGCTGTGACAAAGATTCTGGTGGATGGGGGGGGGGGGGGGGTAATAATGTTTTTAAGCCTACTGTACAATGGATTAAGCTCCCACCACTGGGATTTGAACATTCCTCCTTTGTTTCCCTTAACGCTTGCTAAAAAAAAAAAAAAGGGAGGATACATATGTAAATATATGAACCATAAACCTTTGATATCTGTTTATATATTGTCTTTTCTCTCGTCAAATGTCCCGTTTAATCTTCTTTTTAACTGGATTAAACAGGATTGGGATCACCTGTTATGCTAAAGAATCATCTTTGCCTGCATATGGCTCGGTATATCAAATGACATCACCCGTTCAGACGGATATTGCCGATATGCTTTTACACTCGGCAAGTGACGGCTACTACCAGTCTGGCAACTCCTCTGCTCCCACCCACTCTCCAATCTGTTGCCCACCTGATCCACATGAACAACTCCACCGTCGAAACAAGACTCGCACCTACTCATCCGCTCTATTCAAAAGAGACTGAGAGGACACGAAAAACATGTATGTTGAAATGATTGACTTTTTAAGCGTATATCATGCATAAGGTAGAAAGTGTGTGTGTGTGTGTGTGTGTGTGTGTGTGCGTGTAGTACGGTAGTGGCGTGCTATGTCTCCTTTTATTAATCTCCAGTCTCTTGCTCTTCTTCAGATGCGGCCTGGCACAGCTGGTGATCACAGCAGCACGTCGCTCCTCTCCTCTCCTCTCCTCTCAATTCTTTACTTAACTCCTCCTCACCGGAGCTCTTCTCCTCTTCCTCAGTCATTCCCTACATTTTTGTCCGACCCTTTTCCTATGTGCTTTTCTTTCTCTCCTTTCTCCCCTCTCCTTCCCCACCTCTTGTCTACTCTCACCCTGTCCTTTCCATTCCCTTTCTAACCTTTCCTTAACTTCCTTTTCTCTACTCTTTCCTTTTATTCCCATCTTTCAATTTCTCTCCTTTACCCCCTCAACTCTCATCCCTCCTCTCCTTTCCCCTCCTGGTTTATAAACCTCAATTGATGATTTACAACATGGTACATTAAACTGTATACAGTGTTTAGTGTCAGGTTGGAACCTGGTTGCAACTCACAATTATTTTCATGATCAATTAATGTTTAATTTGTGATGATTATTACGTCTATAAGACTGTCTATCACAAATTGTGAAACATGGACATCACACTTTCCCAGAGCCCCAGGGTGACATATTTAAAATCATGTTTTATCCAACCAAGAAAGGCAGCAAAGCAGTTTTTGCTTGAAAAGTGATTGTCAGAGTTGTTGCAGATTCATTTTCTGACGATCGACTCATTGATCACCAATTGTCAGCTTTGGCTTCGTGTTTAAAAATCACGTTGGCAGAAATATACGTGTTCTCCCGACATTATAAACCCTTAGGCTAAAATCAAGCCTGTCTTACACAGTTGGGTGCAAAACTCCTCATAGTCCATTGTGCAGAAACTGGGTCTCTCCCATCTCCAAGCAATAACATCATCCCAAACAAAAAAAACCAACAACAAAAAAACCATCTGTCTTTATGGAAGGCAGAGAGAACAACATCTGCTCTCTCAGAAATCTACCAGCAACAAAGTGTCACACTCCAGACCTGGCTTTAACTTTCCCCCATCTTCCAATTCATCAATCCTCAGCCAGTCATGTTAATTTAATGTGTCCCGGTCCCTTAATGAAAAAAAGCCACCCAAACACGTCCATCTGTGAGCCAAGGGTGTGGGGGCGTTTATGTGCCTCCCGCCCCCCTAACCCACCATCATCGCCGCAGGCTGCTGATGCTATTAACCCAAAGCATACAGAACAATATGATGCTAATTGTATTCATTTGGCGGCAGCTTCCACAGCAGTCTCAGAGACGCGAGCGAGGGGTTTATGACTCTAAACCTACACAAAAACCCAGGATGGCTTCATCATGTGCACCTGCAGACTATATTGGCGTTAGCTGGGAGTGAGCTTAACAAACTCCAGGGATGAATTAAAAAAGAAGCATTGTTTCCCTCGTAGCAGCAGCAGTGCCTGTGGCAGTGCAGGGGCTGATAACCAAAACCATAATTGCAGCATAATATGCAGTGTTATAAACACAGAAAGTCAGATGTGCAAACCGATTTTCTCACAGCATTTCCTCAGTATATTAGGAATAGTGTGGCAAAAACCAAACTCCCACCCATATCAGCTCATAGTGATGCTATATGCAGTTTTTTGACATGTTTTGTTTAAGGTGAATAATTAGTCAATTAGTCAAGAAAAAAATGAAATATTTGCTGGTACCCGGTTCTCAAAATTGGATTTCTTTTGTTTAACACTTTAATTTATCACTGCATATTCAATATCTATTAGTTTTGGACTCTTGGTCAAGACGAAACATAAGTTCATCATGTTGGGTGTTCAGTACTCGTGATGGGCATTTTCCACTACTTTTCAAAAATATATTTCATCGGTGAACAATTAATAAAAAAAGAATTATGGATAACAGAGCTAAGACAATTAATTGATTATTCATTCAACAGAACTACTTTCATACTCGACTAATCGTTTGTCTTGTTTTTTTTTAATGGCAGAAACACTCAAATGTGCGAATTTGCATTTTTCTCTCTGCTTTATATAATTGTAAACTGAATTGGTTAGACAAAACAAGCATTTTGAAGGCATCACCAAAACCATTAATTAATTAATAAATAAAGAAAATAATGTCAAGAACAGTTTATAACATGTCAATGTATCATATACACATACACGCTAGACAAAATGCTGTTTAGATCGCAATATTTTAAGGGGAAACAGCTACTCAATCAAAATATAATAGCATTTGCCATACATTTACTTTGGTGTCCAATTTTTCTAATATGACGCATCTACAGTTTCAATCTCACCTGGGTGCAATGACTAGACCTCAACCCTAATCTGCAAACAGCCAGAAAAACAACATTATGTATCTCCCGCGTCTGGAAATTATGTCATCACTTAAGGCGACAGAATGAGGATGAGAGCCCACCATAAGCTACATCACCTGACTCGCGTCTAATGGGCCGTGGATAAATGGGAGAGCGGGAGAGTGACGATGACGCTGCATCTGCCATGAGTAATGGCTCAGTGCTGGCACTGACAAGTCCACGGGAGACCGAGGTCATGACTTGTGATGTCTCATGGTGGGGGGTTGGTGGTGCCAACGCACAATACGACGTTGCATCATATGATTAATTTTCAAAATTAGATGCACTCATCATACTAATTGATTAACGCTCAGGTAATTTCAAATAAATGACACGTAATATAATATTTATTTTTAATGTGGAAAGATTCATTTGAGGCGTGTCTAATTTGATAAGGTATGCTTGAACATTAGGTCTTTTTCACAGCAGACATTTTGACTCGTTATAGTAGGAAAGGCACAGCTGTTCCTCATGATATTAACGATGGCTCAAGTGTCTTAATGGAATTCACCCATCGTTTAAGTTGATTGTTTACACCTGTGCGTCTCCCTGCGTGACATGTCACGATGTCGTCGGTGAAGAGCCCAGGACTGAAGAGCCCAGACGCTCCGCCCCTGCTGCTACACAGCTGTGTACTTGTTCATTCAAAGTTTATTCATTTTGTACGTGTAGCGTGGCCAAATTCAAATAGGGTTCCCAGCAATACACCCGCCAAGGGTGAAGTAAATGGGAATGGGAATTAAACCACTAGTCTGTTTGTTGGCAATTCTCTACCACTGAGCAACAGGACAACACTGCATATGTCATTTTACTTCTTTAAATCACAATGTGGAAACATTATAAGCCTGTCTATGTCACATTCATAACAGCATGCATACAGCTTCTATGACATGGTCAGCAACTGATAATAGAAGAATCATTTTGTCTAGGCCTCTAAAATGTATGAAAATAGTCAAACTGTTCATATTTCTATCACATTTAAGATGCTAAAACCAGAGAGCGTTAAAAATTGACTCAAATTATTTACTGAACAATCCTTTCAGCACAAATATACTGACAGCAAGTTCCGATGATTCGGCTTAGGAATCTTTAGCAAATGGGTTTTCAAATCCAAAAGATGAAATCCTCTTCTTTGATTGACTGTAACCAATCCAATGTCAACTCAAGCTGCAGAGTCAATCTTAAGTGTCATCCACTCCGTTCTGCCTTCATGTGCCTTTGCATTTGAAGCCATGTAGAAATATATATTAAACAATATTTTGGGAGGGTAAACCATACAAATAACCTTCCATCATGGAACCCTCAAATTCAGTTTTTACTGAAGAATCCATAAAAAAACCATTGATCAACAATGAATGAATAGGAGGCTGTTGCCCCCACCCCATATACTGATCATCAACAGACCCCTGCTGACTGTTAACATCTCTACATAGAATACCTGCAAACAAAGAACCAGTGCCTGCCTTGAAGTCCAAACCGTCGGATTGACAGCAAGAGGAGCTGAGCTACATATGGCAGCATCACTGGCAGACATCAAATAATCCTCTCAACCTGTGGGGCCTGCATGCACCGGCCGGCGGCGGCAGCAGCAGCAACAATAAGCACAAAACCCTGCTGCTGCAACAACCCCCCCTTTACATTCACTCAGCACAACAGCCGATCAACACATTGCCATCGCCTCCCTCTAGTTGCTTTGATGGCTCCTCTTCAAAATGCAGTGCATGCAGTGCTTCGAGGCTGCCTTTGATGCTCAGCAGAATCCAGATTAAATTTTTTTTTGAAACGACAATCGGCGTCCATATTGCTATATTATTTGCACCTGGGCATCCTCGTCAAGCAAGCAGCACCGTGCAAATGAAAACGCAGACTTGACACATCCACAGCACCATTATCCTCAAGCTACCACATCGCTACAATGTGTTTAATACTGAAGACAACGGGGGGGAAATGCAATCTCCATCTTTAATAAAAAAAATTATTAAAAAAAGAAAAAGAGGCATATTTAAACTCACCGTCTGCTGCAAACCGGCTGCTGTTTTCTCTCCCGGCAGTGTGTGTGTGTGATGATGATGCTGTAGAAAATGATGAGGTGTGAGTGTGTGTGTGTTTGAATGACCGTGCCTGGCCAGTGTGTGTGCGTTCCCCACTCAGCCGCTGCAGCAGCAAGCTGTGGTCCACACGGCTCCTCCGCTCTCCTCACCAGCTCCCCCGCCGCTGTCAAAAAAACAGCAGCGACAAAGATCGTCTTTCTTTCGTGAGGATGACGCATCCCTGAGCAAAAAAACCTTGCCCACTTTCAAGACCGATTCGATATATGTCGCCGTGGTACCTTATTTTCTTCCAATAGATCTTTCAATACACATTTAAGCCTACACTTCCTTTTTTAAGTGTAGTTTTATTTCGAGATTTACTCAAAGAGGAACTGCATTCATTTGGTGGCAGCTAGTATTACGTCTTTGCAACGATGTCCAAAGCACCACATTTCTGTATGTAATAAATAAAAAATAAAGCAATCTATCTGTTGACCTAAATAGATTTTGGTCTAATATGCACGGCTGCATTGGACTCCTCCAGTCTCTGCCTTATGTCTGGTGGATGGAGATTATATCGGAGTGAGATCTCTGTCTTTCTCCTCAACTATCTGTCAATCGGTGCCAATCCGGAGCAGAAAAATAGACAAAATCTCAACTACAGCGACCCCGTTTTAACATGCGGCAGCAGTGGGACCTGCATACAGATATGTGTGAAATAAACAATAACCCCGCAGAGTTCTCTTGTTGTTCCTCACTGTATCTAATAACAGCTCTCCGTGTTCCTGAAATAAGTCGCATGTACATCTGTGGGAATCATGAGCAAGTTATTGTGTGAGCTAGTAGGAGGCCTATCTTTTAATATGCATTTCCTTCTACTATTTATAATTGGATTGCTGAGATTAAAATATTATAAGTAAGCAAATTAATCACCGGTTCTTCTGGTATCTTCATGGACTATTTGGTAAATACTTAATGCAGATGTTTGTGCAAAATAGTATGAGAAATGTACTATTGCCTAATATTGCATTTACATTTACAATAGTACGGGTTTTGGGCGCTTGTTCCTCACTTCCTGTTATGTCACTACTGTCGACTTAACAATAAAGCTTTAAAATGCCCCCCAAAATAAGTGTGAACAGGGCAGTTTAAACGGTGCATGTGAGAACGTTAAATGTGGATTAAATAGATCGAAGTTGCCGGTACTGGATATTTCCCATGCTGGATACGAGACACAGGTGTTTCTCTGCCATCAACACAGGACAGGTGTCTCATGCAGACACTGACACGGTGGTGTTGGTGTCAAACAGCCCAATGCACATTATCATTACTGGCCCACCAATCAACGTCAAATTTTGAACTGCAGAACTCACCCCTCACCCATCACCCAATCCCAACCTGGGACAGACCAAGCATGTCTCGCACACATTGAGGCCCCGTCATCAACACCCATCAGTACCAGTAATGTCCACTCTCTCACTCGCTTTGTCTACCGGCCAAATGAGTGGCGAAAATAATCGACTTGACATCGGTTCAAAGGGCATATTTTCACAATCATTTTTCACGGCCACGGCTTAGTCACACTTCCCGGTCATCAGCACCGTGTGGGGAAAAATTGTGTATACATGTCCAGTTTCTTAACATGACAAATGCATGTTACACTCATCCAGGCTGAGGACCATTAGCATCTACGACTGAGTCGTGTACCGTTGCTACTAGTAATGGTGACAAGTCCTATGGGAAGGCCGGGACCAAGACAGTTGGTGGAGTTTTAATAATGGAGCTCTTCTCTCAACAAATGATGAGATGAAAATATGTTGGGGTGTCTGTGTATGCAGAGACCTAACAACGTTCTGCACCAGCTCACTGAAGTAAATGTGTTATTGTTTTCCATGGGTGTGACTTTGAGAACATCTTAAGGCCAGAAGATTTAAGTTTACACAGCACAGACATTGCAATGGTTGGCACAGACAGTGTTGTTTGACATTCATGCAGGGCTGTTGGACAAATAGGATGCTTGTGTGTGTGTGTGTGTGTGTAGGTGTGTCCCCACACTAACCGGCTGGCAGAGATCTGTGGAGATCCACACCACCGTGTAAACTGTTCTGCCGTTTCTTGTCAATGAGGAGACGTGGCAACGGACAGATGCGTTTGTTTACAGCGTGACGGTACAGACATACCGCTGTGGACTGTGAAATACTCCTTTTGTTATTTCCATTCCTGAAACTGTGTCTACTATCCATATTCATCATCCTGTATATGAAAACAAATTGTGAGCTGAAGCTAAATTGTTTCAGTATCATTTAACATTTTTTTGGGATCCACGCCAAGCCTTCTCTAGAGCGCTGTGCACTTCAAAACCAGTTTGTAGGCCAGGATATATTATAGCACCACGATGTCTCTTTGACAGCTACCAGCTTCCTTACTGTTATCATTGGCACAACAGCCTTCCCAACTTGGTCAGAGAGCTGCATAGCCTGAGACGTCCCAGGTAAGAAGACGGGGGTCAGCAGGAAGAAAAAGTTACTGTATTGAATTTTCCTCAAGCCCTTTGGGGGATTTTGTCCTCTGCGATGACAGATGGTATGCATGGATCCTGTGTGGGCTTCTCTCTCTCTCTCTCACTCACACACACACACACACACACACACACACACACACACACACACACAC
>NW_022280063.1:4037102-4058134 GCF_004355925.1 Anarrhichthys ocellatus | reverse complement strand
CACACACACACACACACACACACACACACACACACACACACACACACACTTCTAACCCCTCGGGGACTTATTTGCTGGTTTGTGTCATTGGAGCTACTGTGTCCTCCAAGATTAAGATCCCGTTTAGGAGTGGTCTCTTTGTTACATAACCGTTTTTATAGATTTGCATCTAAAGCCCATTGGGTGAGCTTCTCACACTTGCAGAGCATTTAAAAACAAAGCGGAGCCATGACGAAAAACAAGGTGAGACAACTTGTACGAACTTTTCCTCGCATGCTGCGCTGTTTGTTTAAGAACATGGCACATCCTGGCAGACGTTAAGCTAATAAACAGAGCGTGCCAAACTGAAGGAGCTTGAAAACAGGAGCAAATTTGAATGTGATGATTTTTTTTTTGTGCATTACAATGTCAACTGCCTAAAATCCACTTACATCGGCCAAAAAAAAAAAAAAAAAAGAGGTTGATTGCGTAACACATTTCTGCCAGATCAGGGACAATTTTAGGCGAACGTGGGCACACATACATTGAGAGGATTGTAAACGAGAAGGGAACTATAACAGTTGCTAGGGAACACCGTAAGACCAGACAATCTAATTCTGCTTGAGGAGGAGGAGAGACCGACAACAAGCAACTAATAGTGCTGTGGTATAAACTACATAAATATATCTCCCACTCCTTCATGTAAACACAGCCTGGCAGACTTCACTTTACCGTGGCACTTTGGCCTTTCACGCTCGAGGGAATTGCCAACAGGATGCACATCGCCAGAGAGCGTTACTCTCATTTGTCTGACAAACACACTCAAGACAAAGACACTCCAGTCTCCACACAGCTGGAAAGGACAGACAAATAGGATGTTTGTGCTGTGACGATAGAATTTTTGTAATTTGGGTAAACTTCAGAAATTATTTTTTACTCTTGCATCTGGAGCAACGCTGTTGATTCCAAGAAGTGCCTCCATGCACCTCAAGTAAAATGTATTTTAATCCAACGTCCCATCAGCCCCAAAGACGTTCTTAATAACACGAAACTTTGACATTTTCTGCCATGTTGCCAGCTTTCAACCTAGATCCTCCTGTCGGATCGGTCACCCACTGAAAAGGCACTTCTGGAGCAAGGCCAAGTAGAAGCATCACAGCCATGAATCAGACCTTGAGGTTTGGGTGAAGCTCAAGCTGGCATTGAAAAAAAAGTGCCGTCAATCTATCAGTCAAGCCAGTTCTAACTTTGACAGTTTGACACCAGGAGAGAGGCATCAGTGAAGACGTGTCTTTGTGACGTGCGTCATTGTTGTGGGTGTTTGTAGGTATGCCTCCTCGTGGCGTATTGTTCACATTGATTGGGGTAACAACAGTGTGACTGGGAGGAATGGCGCTATGGCATTTGAGTGGATCTTCAATGGGATCAAAACAATAAAAGGCAGAAAATCAATGTGTGCGATTGGGAAAAAGGCAATTCATCATAGGAAGACACTGAGCATTCCTTTGTGACAACTCTTATTGTGGGGCTCTTTGAGAAGTGTGTGTGTGTGGCATTAGAATTTAAAAGCAGATAAAACAACATGACATAAATTCCTGTGACATATATTCTATATCCACTAACCTTATAAGCAGACTTTTAAAACAAATCATACAGAAGTCAAAAGGGAACAATATTTTATCACTGTTTTGAAAACCCAAGTTTTATTTTTTTGCTGACATTGTTTTCTTTTTCGCATTCCATCAAGCAATGAATCCGGGCAATTAGTATTCTCACAATGTAGAAAGTGTGTCAAATGTATAAAGAGTGGGAACACGGGAGCGTCATACTGAACAATGGGCCACATTGGAGAACATGCTTTGTGTCATGAAGGAAAACAGATACGTTATCTTAAGTATCGGAAGCAGAGTTCAGTGTCTGTCTGTGTCAACACAGCACAGTGGCATTAAGAGATTTCTTTTCTCAAATTCTAGCAACTCAAGCACTCAAATAAATTGACAATTACATCAAATATTATTTACATTTTCAAGATTCAGAATTCTTATTTTACAAAGTGCATGAGGGCTTTCTTCTGTACAGTGTTATGAAGAGGGTGTTTATGTTTTCACTGTGCAATCGTGTATTAATTACATCTTAATGTATTCAAGTTACTGAAAATGAAAATCAGTGTTTGTTGTTTTTTACAAAATAACTACAGTCATAATATGGTCATGTATTCGTGGCACATTACCGCCATTGTGCGTTCAGTCAATCAACACTTTTTAAACCAGCTAAAAATTCATAAATTTATGAACACACACATTTCATCAGAGTGTCAAAACTTGCTTAATTCTTTTCAAATTATATAATTCTGTCTCCATATTAGACACATCGTGTCTCACAAAGAACAAATTACAGCACATATTTAATTTCACACTATTTACAGAATACTATTGCCTCGTTTAATGAATCAACATTGTTATACATTTCTCAAACAGTCCTTTTTAGATGATGATCAAAAGTTTTCCCCTTAATCTTTCATACCGTGAGAGTTTTTACAGCCCGTGTCTTCTTACCTTAAAAACTCACTTGTGGACAAACAGTTGGCGAGCCACCAACTACAGCTTGGAGACGAAGGGGAGGCCCTCGTACATGTTAGCCTTGAGCTTGGTCCACTCGGCCAGCCTCTGGATGGTGCTCTTCTCCTGGCCCAGCACGCCGGCCACCTTCCTCAGCTTGGCCTCGTTGCGCTCCAGGTAGCGCTCCCCCTCACCCTTGAGGAAGTTCAGCTTCTCCGCGCGGCTCTCGTTCATCGGGATGTCCTCGCTCATGTAGGGGTTGAAGCGGAAGTACGTGTCGGGGGGCAGGAGTGCGTCCAGCATGGTGTGTACCTCTGGGAAGAAAGACGGAGGCCTTTAGCTACAGATGTTGGACACTAGTTGCCGGCATTTCCTCTTCTGGTTTACACTTCAAGAGAGACTGCACTGAAACCAGAGAAATTCGCAGCGCACCACGCGCCTCTAATCTGGGGGTTTATAAATAAATCTGTGTGGGACGTTAAACACATGCAAATACTTTCTGTGTGGTCCTACCCTCGGTATCTGTGGCACTGCTGATGACGTGGCTGAGCTTGGTCTTGAGGCTCGTGTAGGCCGTGCTGTTGTTGCCCGCCGTCTCGTACCGCCCGGTGCCCAGAGACAACACGCACTGCAGCGGCGTGTTTGGCCACAGACACTTACACTCGTGGATGGCCAAAGCTGTGGGGTTGTTGATGAGTAGTCCTCCATCCTAAAAAAAAAAAAAAAAGGAGGAGACAGATGGGAAGGGAAATGATAAAAGGGGAACTGTGGCTGATGGGATTCCAGAAACTGTAAAGTCACCTTGCGTCAGTCACGTTTGCTGACTGAGCAAGGTTAATGCACATATAGGACAATTTGTGTGTAGGGGCCTGTAGGGGACAAAATGAGGTAAAGTGGACAAGCTGTCCCGGAGTGGTACAGCTCCCTGGCCAGAGAGGTGCTGCTCTGGCAAACAGCCCTGTTTATTCAGAAGTAAACAAGAAGTCTTTTAAGCAGCTAAAATAAGTCAGTTTTTTAGTCATTTTGGTCTGGAATCCTGTTAAATAAAGAGTCTACTTGCTGCATTACTCTGACTTGTGTTGTTGGCACAGCAGATTACATTTGAGAATTCTAATCTTCTTAATTTAGAAGCTAATCACAAATTCTGTGCTAAATACTGTTACTGGATTCATGAAAGAGTTGCAAATCTCAGCGGTGCCAACAATGACAGAAAGAGGACAATCGAGCTGAATGGATGCCTGGACCAATTTAGTGCAAACTGCTCTTTTCTCAGTCTTTCCCCGAGTCCAGTCCTGGACGATATCCAGCCACTGAAGGGCTTTTGGCCGGGATTAATAGACATGGTGAGTGTGGCCCACAAGAGGCCCGACCCTCCCCAGCCGAGCGGGGGTAGAGGTCATTTCCACGCCTCTACAAGGGGGCGGGAGAAAAGAAAAGGCTTTAATCCACTCCTTCGTTCGGAATAAAGCAAATGACCACACCCGAATAAATCTTTTAGTACGTTACATTTCATCTTTTTATGAATTCAACTTGACTGGTTAAGAAACACTAGAATAGGCTTAGTATGTTGTTCTAGGTCCACTCTGCTGCCCTGGTATTATGGGACAATACTGCCCGAAAAACATCATTCTTAGCCTAGTTGTAAAGCTGTTCACCCTCAAGCTATTGAAACAGTGGAACACAGTTTGCATTCTTTGAGACCGCATGTTAACTACACAGCTGACCCTCAACCTCTCACTCTGGGGTCTAACTTAACGGAATGACAAAAAGCTAAATGCTGCAGCATCCTCAAGCAGGCAAATGACTGCTATTGCCTAATAAGGATTGTTTGCTATGATTAAGAACTACAGCTCTGGGAGAATATTTGAATGTCACCTATACATCGAGTCTGTGAGAGTTTGTCTGCTGGCCTGCAATGGCAGAACTCTCCTGAGAAATACCGCCGCTAGTGCTGAAAACTAGAGTAGTAGTGAGACCGGTGGGTGGCAACGGTAGTTCAAACTGTCACGTGTGAAACACTGTGCAGCTCCACACACCTCATTCATTCTCCATCTTTCCATCCCTGCTGATATCCCATCCCAGTGCGTGGGAAACAACTCAAAACAGACACTTCAAACAAGCAGCTATCATGCTCCTATGAAACATGTTATTTAGCATGCTAACATACAATATGAGCAGATTTCTGTCTTGTTAAGACATTAGTAGCAAAGCCAGCAACCTTTTGGGGGTTAGAGGTGGCAGTTACATTCAGGACTGCCTCTACATTTGTATACTTGCTCCCACCATCTTATATTTCATCATTTAGACTTTTTTTAAGCTAAAATGTCTGTAAGGCACTTTGAATTTTTAAAAGACAATTAATTCAATAATAGCAGAAAAATAAATGGACTCCTGGTATCTTTTTAAATTGTGATTTAAACAACACTGAAGCTGATCAATAAAACAAACAAAATTACAAATATGTTAAAAATTGTATTTTAGGTGCTGGTTAGTAAGGTGCTGGTTGGCTAATAAACAATAATCCTACAGGAAAAAAAAACAAAACCAGGTGACAATCATCCCCAACAGGTGGATTGTTTATAGTAAACATTCACTGGTAAAAATGAGCAGCTAGAAAAGCCTGAGCTCGGGCAAACGACTAGTCGGTCATTTGTTTTCATTCTAACTGCAGAGCTTCGGTCTATAAACATGCAAATGGAACTGGAGATTAGGATCCGCTAATGACTAAAACATTGGGCTGTCAACCAGAACTCTGGCATTAGGAAATGGCAGGGGAGAGAAATACTTGTTAGAAGCAGGGACAAGGCTAATTTTGCTTAAGTAGGTTATCAAAATGAAGCTAAGCCTGCAGCATAATTGCTGCCCATAAAGACCATCTTAAGATATCTGGCCTAATAATCAAACGGCATGAAATAAAGGCACTCTGTGATGTGGACCCAAGCGTTAGAAAAGTGCTACAAACACTGTAGTCATTTATCAGATCCCTCAGCTTTTCATTAAATAACCTCCTACTTAAGCCTAAAATCTACCATTATTGAAACTTATATCTAGCATCCATTGCCTAATGCACTATTTATTATTCAGTGTGTGAATGCAAAGGAGGCACATGAAGCTTATTAATTGAGAAAAAAAGAAAAGAAAAAAAAAAAAGAAAAAAAAAAGTAATTTCATCCTGACTCTGCCTCGTATCAGATACAAAGATCTCCAAATAGTGATGGCTGATATTTAAACATTGATCCAAACATTATCAGACAATGTATCCAGCTGCAGACTGTGTCACTTTGACATTTGATGTATTAGGGAGTCAGGAGACGTAGCACTTGTGTCTTCCTCAAACATACTTCAGCAGGGCAGTGAGTACTCTCAGCTTAACTTTTCACTTGACATTGCATTCACGCTTCAAAAACCATAAAAGTGGTGTTCATTTGTGAAGATTATCTTGCTGAACAACATATGTAAGTATCGTGAACTTGTGTTTGCCACAGAGCTTATTTTTTTGCAATAATCCAAAAACCAACGGAACAGCCCCGTTGGCTTTTTGTCGAGTGAACCAGGGCGATGCTAACTTCTGGGGCTGGCCCACAAAAGTACTTCATCCCTGCAGCACTCTGTTCTGTTTAACAACTAAGGGACTGCCTTTAAGTTTATGGGTTCGGAAGAGTGAAATAAATTTTCACACATAGCCTTGATGTGTGTGCACACACACACACACACACACACACACACACACACACACACACACACAAGCACAGAGTGCAGTCTAAACTCAGTGCTTTTGTCCTTGGCACTAGGCAACGCAGTGCCACAGCGGAAGTGTATTGATAGGTAAGATCTGAAGGCAATGACTCCCTCCCACTAAACTAGGGCTCTCAGAGAAATGCAACTTCTTAGATCACTATGGTGATCTGTGCCGCTGCTGGTGGAAATCTCCTCCAAGGACAATGTCACAACATTATTGATCATGTTGCTGCAATCCTCCAGTCCCCAAACGCACAATCGACTCTGCAACCTGCGTTGTCATCAACCTCCAGTATACTAAACGGAGCTGACCTTCTCTCAGGTCCATGTCGTACCTGATGCAGGTCTTTTCCCAGGACGAATTCCTTGAAGTAGCCTGGAGCGGCAGAAGAGGCCCTGATGGCCTGCCACATTTTGTGGTTGCAGTGTCCGATGTAGTGGGATCTCACTCCTGGCATGAGTGTGTAGTTCCTGAACGCGTAGGCCTTCAGAGGTAAACCCCTGTTCACAATGGTGCTCACTGCTGACACCTTGTGGACACAAAAAGGGCACATTTAGAGCAGAACATGCCAAGTAATGTATATTTTTACAGCATTTCAACAAGGCACTCTGGAGTTTTCCTTGGTCCTTTGCAGTAAAAATATAATTTATTTTAAAGATCTGATAACACAAGCACTTGTGTTTCTCACTATGATTATACTGCAAATAATCATCAAATAAAAATGAACTTATGAACAATTAAAGCATTTACCTAAACAGTGTAGAGCTGAAGAGTCGTTTAGCTTACTTTAGGGCAGTGTGGGTCCCTGGCACTCTCAATCATACGCCCCTCACCCATCCGTTCCCTAAAACAACAACCAGATTAAAGACACAGCCAACTATATATAGACTACCCCAGTGTCTTTGAAATCCAGGATGAAAGAGCCCTGCAGACTAACTTGAGGATGTTTTCCCATATTTCGCTGTCATAGAACGCATGGCTCCAGCCCATCTTAACGGTTCCGACGATGACATTCTGTTTGAACACATCCGAGCCCAGCTTCCTGTACATCTCCTCGCACTCCTCTACGGGGATCTGAAAAATTCCCAGCATGAAGGCCAAAATGGCACCTAAAAGTAGAGAGGAACAGCTGTGATGTGCCGTTGAGGAAGGGAGTATCAGGAGTTCACATACATTCCCTATGTAGGGTAAGTGTGAGAGAAGAGTAAAAGAGAGAACAACGCTAAACATTGATGACAACATACCTGTGCTGACGCCACAGATGTAGTCAAACAGCTGGTGGATTCGTTTGCCAGTCAGGTTCTGCAGTTTCTGGAGCGTTTGCAGGGCCAGCAGTCCCCTGTAACAAAGGCACAAGGTTCACAAACCTACACTGACAAACAATGCAGCTGTTAAATATGATCCACTACAGCGAGCATATAGAAGTGGTCTTTTCCAGTAGGCCTGCAATGAAAGGTCACTTTGTATTTCTCTGTGGTGTAATAGAACCATATTAGTTCCCATCATTTGTGACCTATCAATTCAGCAGTGAAACCAGCTCTGTAGCTTTGTTTTCTCTGGATTTTCTGTTGGTACTCCCGGTGTAGCTTTACCTTGTTCCGCCTCCGTCTATGGCCAGGACCCGAATTCCTCTGCCTTTGACTGGTTCGGCGTAGCCAACCAGGGCCAGAGCTTCTCTCACAGCAGCCTGAAGAGGCGGGTCTCTGGCCTGGCGCAATCGCAGCAGGCAGGGCAGCACACTCTCCTTAAAAAGGTCACAATCGTGCACAAACATACTCCCTCTTTAAAAAAAAAACACATTTAAAAGACATGTGCAATACATCTGACATTACACTGAGCTGCAGGGTACATTAAAAAAATAAATAAAAATTCTGAAGCTAACCGTGATAGCTACACCTCGTGTCTCGGGGAACTCCAGGAGGTGAACACTGAGCTCCTCCACCCGACTGGTGAGAAGCTTGACATCAGTGACTCTCTGCAGGCCTTTCACCAGAGCTCTGGTCCTGTTGTCCACACCCACCCTGGCTGCTATCTGCATGAGAAATACAGACCATCTGATAAATATAAGGCATCCGACACACTTTACTTTAAAATGTCTTGACTTATTCAATGTCTGAAACGTAAAAACCTAAGCAATAACAAGTGAAATCATAGTTTGCTATTTCGATTTTGTACTTCCCTAAGAGTTCCACACAGAGCGCCTTACCTTCTCTCTTTGAGTCAACAGCTGCTGCTTCACTTTCTCCTCCTCGCCGTCTGTCTTCTGTCTTGCCTTGTCCACAGCGGGCTCCTCCACGGCGACTGCCGAAGACTTGTCTCTTTCGGCTGCGATGCTCTTGGAATCACCTCTGAATTTCGGGACCAGGGGTGTGATGTAGCTGCCGACGAACGCCTGAACGGTGGGCCGAGGGTAGGAGAGGTAATGGGTGAAGCCTTTTTTAGAGGCGGTAGCAGACGCAGGGGTGGACTGAGCTGCGCTTTGAGTGGCAGGGATTTCAGAGGAGGGCATCCCTGCTGGGGAGCCGAGCTCTTCTGATGGAGATGGAGGGGGAGGAGAGGAAGTGGGTGCTTCAATACTTTTAGCCTCTGCCACTGTCGACAAAATAGGAATGGGGTCCCGAGTTGTCCGAGCGACAGCACTGAGAGTGGGCTCAGAATGCTGCCGCTGTGGAGGTCTGTTGTCTCCTTCTTCCTCTTGATTGCTGGTGCCAAAGTAACTATTGATGTGCTGAGCTAGAGTTCTGTAGGTCTCATCCATGTTGGTGGACAGAGCTGTTTCTTCCTTCATGGTGGTTTCAGGTGGCGAGGCCGTAGCTGTGTTGTTAGAGGTTAAGGTCTCGGCTTTGACCAGAACCTTTTCCGCTTGGGTGCTGTCGACTGCCGCACTTCCAGGCTTGAGGCGGGAGAACTTGGAGATGAGGTCAGTGCTGCCTACTGCCTTGGTGACGCTGTCCAGTGTGGTCCTGATTCGCGACATGCGTTCGCTGGCTCACTTGGAACAGCGGTGGAGAACTTGAAGTTTATCTGGCAATTGGATGCTTAATGTCTGTGCATAAATGATGCATCATTGTGGCAGACTATCTGCCATCAGCAGGTTTTGGGTAGAAATTCCATTTCAGAGGGTCATTTTGCTGCTTGTTTTAATGTTTCCTGGAAAAATAGAAGATTGAAAACAATGAATATTAATATTTTTAGGAGCATATTACACTGCAAATGGAAAAGTAGGCCAACAGAGGGCCCCATTTGCATCCTGGTAGCCATGGAAACTTCAACAGCAACAAAAGCAGATGCAGACAACACCTTTCACAAGCTGACAGCCTAAATCCTCCAGTTCCCACACGCTGCGCACTGTTACAAGGACAGGATGGAAGAGGACCGGCTTTCCCTGGATCTGAATCCAGAGTCAGCTCTACTTGTGAAGACTTTGCTGGAGAGACACCACCATGCTGTCGGGCAGCAGGTGGAGGACTCTCCGGACAGTGAGATGACTACCATCAACTGGGTTGCCAGCAAAGACTTCACAGTCGACGTGGGGGAAAAGCAGATTGGAGAGTATATTCAAACGTGGGAGCTGAAGCCCTGCTGGCTTTACAGTCTGGCCTTCCTCTCCTCAACCGAGGAGGAGCACCGTACCTTCTACCACTACCGGGCCCGCTTTAGCACCCCGACCTTACGGAAACCGATTCAGGACACGGCTAGCGTCTATTTCGTCGTGGGCATGTCTAAAGTTAAACCCCAAACTCTGCCCGTGGAGGTGCACTTCGTAGTGGAGTCGAACCGGCTGGTGCACACACCCGGGAGGACCAGGTTCAGAGGCAAGTGGCTGGCGGACGTCATTGAGAGCAAGACTTTGCTCGGAAGAGAGGTGGACCTTTGACCCACGAACCACCTGGAAGGAGTAGTCTGGAAGTGTTTGGCAGCATTAAAATCAGACAGAATGTCTTTGAATGTCCTGTTGCTCTAATGAGTATCACTACACGTCGAAATAAAATGAAGTAACGTTATCTAACTTTAACAACGTTAGCGTCTGACTTGCACGTTGTGTTGGGCCCTTTTTTGGTGTCTGTAACGTTAACCCGCTGGCTAAGTGAAGCTAGCATGAAGGTATTTTCACGTTAGCTTTTACGCTTTAACTCACACCTATCCAAGACACCGAAGCCGTTTGCGTTAGATAATGTGCTTAAAATAACACCTCACGATCATGATGTTTGAAAGCCGAATTGCTCGGCAGATAGCTGACAAATGTGCACACTGGATACGTTACATTAGCTGCTGTTGGCTAACGTTGCTTAGCTTTAATAGAGAGCACATTGTCGAATTGTACGCAATGTCATGAAATAAACAAACTTCTTCTTACCATACAAAACCAAGACGGTTGAATATGTTGACCGGACATTTCATTCAATGTGGTGCTGGACTGGTACAGCCTATGTACGCATAATAACTGTTTGTTAGAGAAAAAAAGAAAACAGGAAGAAGACAGGATGTGACGATTTTGTCCCTGGACAGTGCAATGCTCTAGTTATGCCACTGAGTGTCGACAAAACATCTTTGGAATAAAAAAGAACAAATATTTCGCTGCAAAAAATTAGCAGCAATTTAAAGATATCAATAATCCACAGCACGGTATGCCCAGTATGCTCAGGATCACAGTTGGCTTGAAGTAATTCATTATTCAAACGTCTTGTTACTTGAGTAGTGTTTTGTGACATAAAGAACAAATAGCATCTCATGTTGAAAATGCTTCCTTGAAAGAAATAATGAGAGTTAATGAATACCAAGTTCGATCAATACCTAATGCTATTCTGCATAAAGGAGACATTTTGACTTGTCCGACTAAGAAATGCACAGGTGTTACTAATAACACTAACTAATGGCTCTATTCACTGCAGGTGTTCCAGTAAGAGTGGCAGTGAGCCACCGACCACGTTACAGGTCCCTGAAATCAAAGAAGCTAAATGTAATTCAGCCATCATCGTTCAATTACACCTGTTTCCTGTTGTGAAAAATCAAATTGTCTTCAGTGAAAAAGGCCTTTTAACTGGCTCTTTCTTGAATAACATGCACACACATACTTGTCAATCACTCCTAGTTGTTCATAATGGCTTTTGAATCAGCAGGGTGACACAGCGAGTGAGCCAGTGCACAATTATTTTCTCTTCAAATAAGTCCCCAACAATTCATAAGATTATCATTTTGCAGTCAACACGAAACATGTGATGTGTGCACTGGTAATGATAATAATATACAGTACCATCTGTCGGATACAGTCCACTGGCTGTACTGGTGTAGGTCAATGCATGTAGAGGTGCCTTTTCAAGAAAGATCTTGTTCACATGGTGAGGAATGAAACCGCTTCTGTCCAGCTGTTCAATTGAAAATCACTTCTTTATGGAGGCGCAGTGGGGGCTTTAAATGGCCATAAATTCAGTGTCACAGGGTCATTGCTAATGGTAAGTGGGTAGAAAGTAGAATGGTAATACTCGGATGGTAAGATGGAAAATGGGTCACATGCCGTTACTATTATATTTATTTATTGTTTTGCAGCATAAAGCCATGGAAATAATGGGATAAACAAATACAAAGTTAGTCAAATATTGCACTTGCTTTGGTAACAATACTTGAAGCTCTTTCAGGTATGAACTCTTCTTCACACAGCTTCAATATTATTAATATTAGTGTCTCCTTTTGTTGTCACTCCTCGAGCATGGTGATTGTACTGTATGTCCATGTCATCTACTGGTAACTGCTGCCTGCACAGGTCTCTCCATTATGCTACACTGTAATGCACATGTTGATGAAATATAAAGAGAGAAAAATAAAGATGCATTTTGACGGAGAGTGGACTTTTTCTGTGTCGTGCATGCAGTGGTTCTTTAAAGGAACACTTTGTGCATCAAAGTCAGCTACTAGTAACTCATCTTGGAGAGTGCTACCTGTGAAAAAGGTAGTATTGTGATCTCTAAGCTTTGAAAGCTCTGAGAAAAGGATCAGGGTCATCTTGAGACAAATGTCTGGCCAAAAAAACAGTGTAGCTATGCATTGGGGGCATTGAACAGACCATCAGACCAGAGTATTGGGACAGAAGCAGAAGGAGTTGCATTATACGAACTGCAGGCTATTATGTCTCTTGCAAGCCCTGCAATTTTATCACTGGAGTACCCCTTTCATTCATATTTCTCAATATTGAAATGCATGACCTTGACACTCCACAAAGTAGTGCCCTGATGACAGTTTGAGTGTGACAGTAAGACAGCTTTATTCACACTTTCCTTTCAGCTCTCAGCCTCCATTTATTTCTCTGCCACTGCAATCCAAATGTCAGATGTGCATGTCCCTAATAGCAGTGAAGTACTGTCTGATGCTTTGTTTTCACCATTATTTCAGTTCTTGACTCAGTTGCTCCTTCAATACTTATTAGGGATTTGGGATCAACTGCGATGAAGAGGTGCTGATTATTTACAAAGGAGGTCTGAGGACAAAACATGGATATGTTTAATAAAATAGATTTGAATACTAACAGAACATCACTTTGTTGTATAATACAGAAATCAATAATAGGCCAGAGCATAATCCTGCGCTAGATGTGGTAAATAAAGATTATGTGCAATGTGCAGATCATTTTTGCAATTGTTAAAGAGCCATAACTCAATTTGAAGATGAGTTGCATTAATAATTAAAGGTTCAATGTGTGTTGTTGCAAAATGGCACTTGAGACAAATCTCGTCTTTTTCAATTGGGGTAAATTCTAGTCTTATTTGTGTATGTGTCTGTTTCTGTATGACAGTATCCCGAGAATCAGTCGTCACTGGGTAGACTGACCCCCCTCACTCCTCCAAGTCGATGGCTTTCCTTTCTCGTAGCCACAGTCACTTGCAACACGCGCGCAAAGAAGGAAAATGCCTCTGCGCCAACACTAGATAATGTCAGTTGACGTTTTTAACTGGAAATACTGGAAACATCCGGAGTGAAATGGGTTTCAGCAGCAACAGTTCAGAAAAGGCAACAGTTGAGGATGGAGAAGTGTATGGACATTTTGCGCTCATCAAAGCTGGGATTTTGGGTTTGGTTTTTGTGCTTGCAACATGTGGCAATCTTTTCTTCTTGGGCAGACTTTGGAAGAGGCGAAAAAGAAACACAAAGACCCAGCTGTTCCTGTTGCACCTGTGCCTGGCAGATCTGGTGGTCGCCTTTTTCCAAGTCCTACCGCAGTTTGTCATGGAAATTACGCACCGGTTCCGAGGCACGGACTTCCTGTGCCGGTCCGTGAAATACTTGCAGGTGGTCGGGATGTTTGCCTCCATGTACATGATTGTGGCCATGACCATAGACCGGTACCATGCGGTTTGTAAGCCGATGGTTTCCTTCTTGAAGGGCTCGTTTCGGAGATACCTCTCCATAGGCGCAGCGTGGCTCATCTCTCTCGCCTTCAGCGCTGCTCAGATCTCCATCTTCTCTCTCCATGAGGTGGGGGAGAACCTGTACGAGTGCTGGGCCACATTTATTGAACCGTGGGGGAGCAGGATCTACATTACCTGGATCACTCTGTCAGTGTTTGTCCTGCCTGCAGTCATTGTGCTCTACTGCCAAATAAGAATATGCACAACAATCTACTTCAACATGAAGAGAAAGGCGCTGCAGGCGGGGCGCGCACGCACTAAGGGGGTGTCCAACGCCATGCTGAAGACTGTGAAAACGACATTTGTTATTATAATGACAAACACAGTGTGTTGGAGCCCATTCTTTGTTGTCCAGTAGTGGTCTGCATGGAGCCCCAGCAGTGCGCCTACTCAAGGTTTGTCTCAGTGAGGACCAAAGATGCCTAATATTTAATGTCACTGTGGTGTAGGCCCACAAGTTATATATCAATGAAAAATAGGATATTTAAGTGTTTATGACAAGCTCACCAATTGTGCACCTCAGACATTTTCTGCCGCCTTCCCAGTCCCAGTTTTTTTACACGTTTTTCTGTCTCTCTTCCTCTCACAGGTCCAGTATTTGCCATCATCATGTTGCTGGCCAGCCTCAACAGCTGCACCAACCCTTGGATATATCTCTACTACACCTAAAAAAAAAAACATGGACTAGTTACAGATGCTTCATATCCAGGAATATGTCATTTGAGATACAATCCATGAAGTCCATGGATGCTGTGTTTTAAATCTGTTGTTGTGCATCTAACTGGACTAGTGTCAGCATTGCTGTATACATGAGTATTGGCATCTTGCAGTATTTTGCCAGTTAATGTTTCAGTGTTCTCATAAATAAAACACCCATCATGCATGCAAGAAAAGCACACATTTTTTAAATGATTTAGCAGAATAGTTTGCCGTGAAACAAGCTTAGACATGGTGCTTGATGCATATTAATATTAATAATTTTCTAAATTAACCTGCAATAGAAATAGCAGTCAAGACATAAAGCAACATTTTCTTTGTACAAATGTACCGAGAAACATAATGCCAGGCTATACATCATCCTCAGACATGTTTGATATATGTATTTATTTGATGTATTTGAATGTGCTGTAAATGCTTCTTATGTAATAAAAACAAACTGCACACATTTGCATCTCTTCCTTCTGCTTGTACTATACTGTTCCAAATATAAAGTGTAATAAATAAATTATCATTTACTATTAACAGCATTGGTACCCCCTACAATAGAGAGGGGAATCTTATTTTTTCTGTACCATAGATGTGAAGCACCTGTTGGAATTCATTATTTACCTTCCAAATGAAAAAAGGGAGGCTTTGGCTTTTTTTTTTCAATTGTTTTATTTCTTTTAGGCTGTTATATTGCCAGAAGGCCTTACGAAGGCCTTTTGCTTATTTTAAAATCTGAGCGATAAGTGCAAGTCTTGATTGTCATCACAGTGCATCGCATGTCTTCAGTGGTACATTAGGGGACCAATGCAGTGGCGTTCTGTTTTCCTGCCGAGATGCGGAGCAACATGATTACAACAATTTCATTTCATTATTCATAATTTTGAGAATCCATTATCTTTGCTATAGCCCAGTCATTCTTCACCAGGGAAATGTCACCTTGCCTGCAGTTCACATGATGCAAAGACCCTGGAGCCATTTGAAATTGCACTTCACAAATCCTTTCACACGTGCAATCAACTACATCGGAAATTGATTTGAAACCATTTCACCCTCTCCCCTGTCTCCTAATCCCATTTAAGATCTCTGCATTAGCCCCTCACACGATTCGGATCTGTTCCACAGATTCTGTGACCAGGCCCTGCAACAGTGCAGAGACCGCCGATGGCTCATCCTGGAAAGCTGCTCCAAATAGGATTAGGCACCTCACTTGGCCAAAATACTATGATGACTAATTCCGAGCCCAGGGTGGAAAAGTGGAAGATAAATCCTGCAGCTGGTTCATGTTCACGTCATTGTGGGGGGTGTAAAACAATCACCAGGGGCATAGCAGACACAACCCCCCCCCCGAGCAGCACATGGAAACACATTTATGACTTTATTTGACAAAGTAAATCCATCGCTGATTTTTCTGTAAGGCAGAACATTGTTGGACTGGAAGGAGATCCCACAGAACGAAAGGGGGGGGTATCGGCAATCAAGGATCGACCGCACAGAATGACAAAAAAAAGAGCCTCTGCTTCCATGGAACGTGATTGCGAGTGAATAACGAAGTCAGTGTCATCACACGTCTGAATGAGGTTTCGAGCAGAGTCGAGTCGATTTGATGTGAATCAAAACAGCAAGCAGCAGATGTAAATACCAGAGCACCGTGAGGAAATCATTTTGCCAGTTGTGCATCAAGGTATTAAAACAGTTTGGAGCATAATTCATGGTGAGTCATTAATAAGTTATGATGTATAACCGAGATCCAATCATGAAAACATGTAAATATGTATCAGGGATGCATAGCAACAAGCCGCCACGAATCAATGCTTCAATGAAGATTTGAAACGCTTCGTGTGACGATGGTCCTGCAGTGCCACCATGTGGACAAACACAGATACCTTCTTCATTTTCTCACAGCAGACATGTTGACTTGACATAGTAGGAAAAGCACAGGTGCGACTAACAATAATAATAACGGGTCTGTTCTATATAAGTGCCTCAATAAGCCAGGATCTATGTATGGGAGCATGTGCAACATTGCAGCAAGTGATTTAATGGTAAAAATCAGAGTAACATGGATGATATATAATCTTCCAAAATGTTCTGCTTCTCTTTAAACACGGCGCCATCTCTCTTCAGGAGGGCTACCTCGGTCTCCAGAGCGCGGATTTTGGCCAAGGTGCTCTCCTCTCTGCGATCCAGTTCCAAGATCTTTGCGTGCAAGCTCAAGATCTTACACCAAAGCTGATCTCTGTCCCTGTCCGATCTGCAGTACGAGTGCTCGTAAACGGAAATGTGTCCCCTCTCCTCCAAGAAGCAGGCCGCGGGTTCGTCCTTGACCATCTCCACGGGGACAAAGCTATACGTCTGGCCCAGCGCCGCTTGGAGGGCTGCTGCGTCCACATCTTGCTCTCCGTCCGAGAAAAGGCCCAGCGACTCGCAGCACAACACGGTCACAAACGAGTCCGCCCGCTCTTGAGGAGGGGGCTCACTGCGTGGGGACAGTGCGAGGCGGGACACCGTTGGCCTTCCACCATCACCTGGAAACTCACAAGGAGCAGTCCGCATCTCTGAGAGAGCTGAACGACGGGAGATCCCAGTGTCCGACACCAAAGGTAGCTCAAATATCCTCTCCGTGTCTTTGGCAACGACGCTGTGGATTTTTTTACACGTTCTGCTCAAAATGAGCGGCATCTTGTTGAGAGGAGAGTCAAATCCTGCCGGCTCAATGTCAAAAGGCATGGGTTTGGCCTTGGAACTTCTTTTAATGCTTGGAACTTTTTTCTCGCCATCCTGAAATGAAAAAAAAAGTAATCTAGTCAATCACAGGCATTGCAATATAATACAAAATGAAGTTCAGGCTTGTTGCACACCAAAAACTCTCCATGAGTCTAAAGCTTCTTGGAATTTTCTGAAAGGGAAAGTGAGCTTTTCGTACTTTCAGAAAATGTTTAAATATATACTAGCGGGTTGGTCCAGAGCTATGTTTGTGATGTGCAGCAAGCCCTGACTTTATAATAGAACTGTGACGGGTGTCGAGACAAATGCATACGTCCTCGGTGGAGGGAAACATGGTCGGGATGGCTGTGCTCTTCAGGTAGCGGATGCCCCATCGAATATCGAAGCAGTCCTCTGTAAAATGTTCGCTGCACAGGTACTGATGTCGACTCGGGGTCCACTCCTCCCGCCTCATGTTGTCCACCCATCTCTGAAGCCTGGACTTGTCTTGCAATGGAAATCTTTGGGGAGGAGGGGATAAGGAAACTTAAAATAAAGGGCTTTCTATGTCAGTTGCCACTTGGCTGTGGCATTACCTCCAACATTGTCATTCCTCCACATTCACTCTATCAGTCTCAGTCTCCCCTTGTACCATTACAAGAAGGTAACCCTGCCATACATTAATATACTACTGACATGACATTATTGTCAACCTCTCACTGCCTCTAGAACTAATAGTATCTTTGTCTGAAGATTCTAGGGGTAACAGAAAAGAGGTAATTGCAGCTAAACCAAAAACAATTAACTCGGAAGCACATAAAAAAGAAATAAGACAACTTACGGGTAAAAGCTAATTCTTTTGTTGTCTTGTCTAGTTGCAGTTCCCCCGCGGTTTCTGCAAACTTTCACAGCGCAGTACCGTGGCATATCTGCAGCAAAACTACATGAACACGCGTTACAAAGACAGGTTTGTTGATTTTGTTTTTAAAAACACAAACCAGCTCGTAAACCAACACTTCCGGGTCGCCGTCCTCATAGCGGAAATGACGTTTACTTAAGATAACGTACAATATATAATGACAAAGGGTTGCACAACTACGAAGAATAAATCATATAACTTAGGTACATGTCTAATTTAAGCGTTCATCACTTATCTTCTGCCGAAACAATTAAGAAAGCAAATATATAAATCTAATTATAATTTAAACATTTACACCATTTCACTATCAAGATAGTTAACGTACCATCAATAATGGCAAACAGTTGGACAACTACAAAGGGGAATTCATAATACAGACACGTCTAATTTAAGCGCTTATCACCTATTTAATGCAAAAGAAAAACAAGGTATTAAACATAAATGTAATGATATAAATTACGGGGCTGTAATCAAGTTTAGCTCTCACACCTCACTCGATAGTGTCAAAATAATAGAGCAAAGCGAAGACGGAAGTGTAAGCAGTTTACCCTCTTGCTTCGCTTGTATTCTTTACGGAAACTCCCCATTCCCACGTGCGCACTATTTTCACCAATCACAGCGATGTGAGTCATTGCGTAAAGAAATGGACCAATAGCGTTGCGAGTCGTGGTGTTGTTGCTCAGGAATGCAGCTGGTCAACAATCGCTAGCTATCGTTTCCCATCAGCTGGAGCTGCGGCTGATATAAGTATTCTCAGGCTGTGCGTGTCACCTCGTCTCCAGGTAATCCCTCTTCTTTTCTCAATACGCATTAACGTTATTTGTCGCGGGAAGGTTTTTATTACGACTGAGGACAAACAAGAGATTATCATTAACAAGCTTATTGAAGACAGAGCCGCTTTCAAGTTTCTGCCTTCCACAGAAACCCGTGAGTTCCTTGAGCCCAACGCCTCTCTGTTGAAACTAGCAAAGTAATGTTAGTAGTAACCAATGCTGGCGATTTTTGGAATAGTTCGTTTATCTTAAAGTTTTAACCCGCTTTTAAAGTCTACCTGCCTGTGAAACGTCGTTGACAGATGTGTCCAACTGCTCTCTTTACAGCCCGCAAAGGTGCACCAACCCAACAGTATGGCCACAGCACAGGCGGCGTTGCTGCTAGCTGTGCACATTTTGCTGATCTCCGAGTTCATCTTGGCCAAGAGGGACTACTACGACATACTGGGGGTGCCCAAAGATGCCACCGAGCGCCTGATCAAAAAGGCTTTCCACAAGCTGGCCCTGAAGTACCATCCTGACCGCAACAAGGGCCCCGACGCAGAGGCGAAGTTCAGGGAGATAGCAGAGGGTAAGTGAGTCACCATTCCAGGGCAATGGGGCAAAATGGGGCCTGATGCAGTGAATCTTCAAAAGGAATGGCTTTGATTTATTCCCTGAAAATGGCACTGGAAAGGTCAACCATTCAATGTATTGTCTACAGGTGCCTAACTAGCGTTATTACGGTCATGTAATCTCCAATAACAATAGATAGATGATAAACATAACTACATTACTCAAGATTGAACTTTTAAAATGTGTGATGTAATGTGTCTGTGTCTCTACCAGCGTACGAGACGCTATCGGACGATAAGAGGAGGCGAGAGTACGACCAGTTTGGCCACGGGCCGTTGCCTGACGAGGGCCGTAGAGGAGGAGGAGGAGGAGGAGGCGGCGACTACAACTTCAACCAACACTACCAGTCCTTCAACTTCGATGACATTTTTAAAGACTCTGACACTTTCGGTCAACAGCAGCGACACCACTTTCACTCCCAAAATCAAGCCCACCAAAAGAGGCACTTCGACAGCCACTTCCAGGCCCACAGAGAGGCCGTGGACCGACAGAAGAGACAGTTTCAGCAGGGGGGCTTCGGCGGGGGAGTCTTTGATGACATGTTTGAGGACTTGGAGAAGATGTTCTCCTTCAACGCGCACGGCTCCAGGACCGGCGGCAGGTTCCAGGGCTCGGGGAAGCAGCACTGCAGGACGGTGACCCAGCGTCGGGGCAACATGGTGACCACCTTCACCGACTGCTCCTGAGGCGGGCAGAACTAAAAAAAACCGGTGCTCTACACAGAGCGCAGCCACTCGGGACACTGCTGGGGGTTTTAAAGCTGCGCTTTTTTTGGGGGGGGGGGAATTGAATGCTAATTTATCACCGGGTGGAATAGAGAATGGTGTCGCGTGGCTTTTGTAATTTCCCTCGGAGCAAATATCCAAGCTGACCTGATAAAAAGGGCTGCTACCAAGCAATAACTCTCTCACATTACTGCTCATAGCACAGTCCATTATTTACCTTTCCAGGTTCATTTTGTTTACTTATGATGGTACAATCTATAGACTCAGGTTAACAGATTTGATTACAAATATTATTTTTTTCTTTTGAGAGCAATAAGATTTATTAACACACCGCAGAAGCTAATAAGGCCATACTATTATTGTGCTCTCTATAACATTAACCTCTCGCTAATGTAAAGCCAGGCTCATGCCAGCATAGCGTACTCACAACTTGTTCATCTTCTCATGTTTTGTTTTTTTAATTAATTATCTTAAGGATGGCAAAGACAATACAACTTACGTCTGACAAATTTCAAGTTATGGCATTTGCATCAAATATTTGTGTGAAAATTGAGCTTCCCAATCCTGAGATGTGTGTGAGTCAGCCATCATCAACTGTTACCTCGTTTTGTCTACCTTCACTCAGTCAGGGTAGGTAGTTCACATCAGTCTCATGACATTTGCTGGTGGACTTAAGTTTGTGTGCTCGCTCAGCTGTTCTGCAACCAGTTGTTTTGACGGTTACAAAAAGCCTCGGGCTCATCTACCAGTGAAGCTGAATGGTCTGAGAAAGTTTCCTGAACTGATCATAATGTGCAATATTTAGCACTTTTTGCTCTTCATGTTGCCTATCTTTCATAGACGGTGCTTTGTTAATGTCACTGTCTTGTGTGTGTGTGTGTGTGTGTGTGTGTGTGTGTGTGTGTGTGTGTGT